>NW_006297821.1:3373306-3381154 GCF_000327345.1 Myotis davidii
TATATCTTTGCAGATTTCTTTCATGTATGGCTTAATGGAAGACCACTGAGTTCTCATATCTACTTCTGCATTCAATTTGTTCTGATGTCAGATGGCATACAATAAGCTCTGAAAAATTCCACCGTACACATGGGAGAGAATGAGTGTAGAAAAGGCAAGTAATGGCCTATGACTATGAAAATAGTTCTGACTTCATAGTGGTCTCAGCAGTCCCTGAATCACACTTTAAGAACTCTTAATTTAGACGATCATTTAAAGACTGCAGACCGTCTTAATACATGAATGTTCCATACATTTATCATTTATCTGTTGATGGAGTGATTGAAGTTATTTTGAAAGTAGCCTTTTGTTGCATTTTGTTCTTATCCTTGGGAAGGCTGCATGATTCTATTTCCTGGAAGTTTAAAATCTATACCAAAATGTATCAGGCATTGATATTGCTTCATCAGTTTTTCCAAGAAAATGGTGTGCTTGCTAAAATACAATCTCTGATTCTAGTTCCTGAAAAAATTCTTCTATTTTTTCCTTTGGTTATTTCTCACCTTCATGCTTCACGCTTTGGGAGCTCTTATTATTCATAACAGACCTCAAATTACATACCTCCCATGTCTTCTACCTTCATTTACATTTTATGTATCTTTTTGTTAAATTCTTCTGAATTCTATAAATGTGTCTCTATTTATCCTCCATTTTGCTGATTCTGTTGTCTGTTCTATAACATCTGTTTTTGTTGCTTCAAAATAAAATAATTGTGGCTAATGTTTAAACAGGGTATTCCTGTTTAATAAACTATTTTCTTTCTTATTTTATAATAATGTGAATTTTCTAAAATTCTTATTTTTTAAAATCTGTTTCAGCAGGCTCACATTTATGCTTCATTTTTATGTCACAATATTTCCATAGGCTTTAGATTTGGGGTTTAGTTTTGAGATTTCGGTTTGTCTGGTTCTTTTGTTTTGATCATGAAATGAAATTTGCTGATACTTACTATTGCTGCCTAGGAGCCCTCGGTGTTAAAACTTACCCTCAACACCTTGTTAAAATATAGAGAAACCTCACCTATACCTAAAGGCAGAGAGGATAAAAGTGCACTCCCCGGGTGTTCTAGAGAATAAGAGGAGTCTCATCAAAGTCTAGAGATCTGGGGGCATCCCCGTACCATGAATGATCACAAAGAATTCCATCAGGGATGGGGATCAGCTCTAAGAGAGGGTTGGCTTTCTGTGCTGTTCCGTGAACAAGGAGGACTTGACCTAGAAAGTAAAAGCAGAAAGAACTGGGCACTGCAGTTCTTGTCACCTGATTGGGCAGAGAACATCAGGGAATGACCTGCAATGTGTTCAAGCACATCTTTTGTGATCACTGCTAAAGATGCGGTCGTTTTCAGCTGGCACTTTAAGGGACTTGTGGAGAAGCAATAGTTGGTGCTGCCATTGATCCACTTTCCAGAATTACCTCTCTTATGGATTTCAGAAGATCAGAATACGTTTACTTATTAATTTAATCCAAATCTGTTTGCTTATTAATTTTGTATGGGATCAGCTCCTGCAACACTTGTAGGTGTTTTTTCCCCTCCATCAGTAAGGAATCTTTACCTTTTACTGACAATTATTTTTAACAACCTTGCTTGGTAAAAACAACTTTCCAAACCACAAGGAAGATTCTTAGTATCATCATTATTAACAGCTACTGTACGGGTTTCCTATTGCTGCTATAACAGATTACCACAAACACATAGCATCGGCAGACAACACACATGTGTGATCTTAGTTTAGGACGGCAGAAGTCTAAAAGAGCTCAGCAGAATGAACTGCGTTCCTTCTGGAGGCTTTAAGGAAGAATCGCTTTCTTGTCCTTTCCAGCCTCTAGAGCAGCGATTCTCAACCTGTGGGTCGCGACCCCTTTAGGGGTCGAACGACCCTTCCACAGGGGTTGCCTAAGACCACCAGAAAACACATATATAATTACATATTGTTTTTGTGATTAATCACTATGCTTTAATTATGTTCAATTTGTAACCATGAAAATACATCCTGCATATCAGATATTTACATTATGATTCATAACAGTAGCAAATTACAGTTATGAAGTAGCAACTAAAATAATTTTATGGTTGGGGGTCAGCACAATATGAGGAACTGTATTAAAGGGTCGCAGCATTAGGAAGGTTGAGAACCACTGCTCTAGAGGCTGCCTACACTTCTTGGCTTGCGGCCCTTTCCTCCATCTACAAAGGTATCCGTGTAGTATCTGCTCTCCTCTCTGACCTCTTGCCTCCCTCTTCTATGGATTCTTGTGATAAATTCCACCCACCTGGAAATACAAACTAATCTCCCACTGAAGATCCTTAATTCAATCACATTAGTACCTTTTTTAAAAAGTATGTATTTTTATTGATTTTAGAGAAGAAGGGAGAGGGAGAAAGAGATAGAAAACATCAATGATGAGAATCACTGATCCACTGCCTCCTGCACACCTCACGCTGGGGATCGAGCCCACAACCTGGGCATGTGCCCTGACTGGGAACTGAACCCTAACTTCCTGTTTCATAGGTTCATGCTCAACCACTGAGCTACGCTGGCCGGGCTACATTAGTACCTTTTTAATGTAAGGTAACATATTCACAGGTTCTGGGGATTAGGACATGAGCATCTTTGGGGGGTTATTATTCTGCTCCCCACAGTTACCATTTAGAAAAATCTTCTATGTGACAGAAGCATGTCATGTAACTTCATTGTTCCTCGAATTGCTTTGTTTTACTGATGAGAAAATGGAGGCTGAGAGTTCAGAAGACCTCACTCCTAAATCCAGGCCAGTCTATTCAACTGTCTACTTGACATCTCCACTTGCTTGTCTACCAGACCGGCAGGCCCCGCTCCCAATCAGGGTGCCGGGGGCTGATCAGGGGCTGGGCTGGCTGGGAGGAGGGGGCGTAGAAGGTTGGGAGGGCCGACTGCAGGGAGGGGCATCATAGCAACCAGTCGTTCTGGTCATTCCAGTTGTTCCAGCATTCTGGTTGCTTGGCTTTTATGTATATAGATGGTGACTGTCATTGTTTTCTCCATATAATCTCCATGAAGGCAGAAATATTTGTTGCATTGATTCACTGCTACAGGCTTAATGACTATAATAAGGCCTGCCATATGAGAGAAGATTAATAATAGTTGCTGGATGAATGAATAAAATTTAACTTGTATAAAGGCATATTGTTTGACTGTAGTAGAACTCAGGTCTTTGATTCTAAAACACTTTCTTGAAGTCTATTACCAATATCCTCATCTTATTTTTTATTGCCCCTCATCTTATTTTTACTAAAAATCTCCTCTTAACTAAGAAGACAGATAGGAGAATAATAATATATAGCTGAAACTTATGAAGTCATTACCATGTCTAGGACTGTTCTAAGCACATTGTATTAACTTATCTTTACCACACTGTAAAGATGGCAGATACTATTATTACCCACATTAATAAGAAAACTATGGCACAAAAAGGCAAAGTGACTGACCCAAGGTCTCATAATTATTTATACCTGTTTAGAGTAAATAGTTGTATATGTTCTTTCTTCCAACCTTATCTCAACTGAAAATATCTTTATGCATCTTATGGTATTGTATAAATTTAGGGTCTCTAAATGTTTTCCAGTGTTTCAATATCTACATTCCCTATTAAAAGAGAACAAATTTATATTAATTCTTGGGATATGAAAAATTCAGTCATTTCCACACCAAAACTTGAAATCTTTCCTGGAAAATTCTGGTTTAGTTCCAGTTTATAATAGAATTTATAAATTAGATCTGAATATAATATACCCTATGTGAACAAAAGTGTCTATGAGTAGACACTGGAACTATAATAAAAACCTCATTGCCCTAGCTGATTTGGTTCAGTGGATAGAGCATCAGCCTGTGGACTGAAGGGTCCCAGGTTTGGCTCTGGTCAAGGGCAACTGCCAAGGTAATGGGCTCAATCCCCAGTAGGGGGTGTGCAGGAGGCAGCCAATCAATGATTCTCTCTCAGCAATGATGTTTCTATCCCTCTTTCTTCCTTCCTCTCTGAAATCAATAAAAAATGTATATATTTTAAAAAAAACCCTCATTAAGTGGATTAAAAAAACTGTGGTACAGCTACACAATGGAACACTACACTCCTGTAAAAAAGAAAAGAACTCTTACCATTCGAAACAGCATGGATGGACCTGGAGAGCATTATGCTGCGTGAAATAAGCCAGTCGGAGAAAGATATCACATGATCTCACTCATTTGTGGAATATAATGAAGAACATAAACTGAGGAACTAGAATAGAGCCAGCATGCATATAAGCGTAACCAAAAGACACAGACAGTAGAGGGGTAGGGTGTTGGGGGCAGGGGAGGCGGGGAGCGGCCAGGGAGAGATCAATGGGGGGAAAAGGAGACATAAGTAATACTTTCAACAATAAAGAATTCTTTTTAAAAAAGAAAGAGGACATAACCATGAAAAAAAAATACCTCAATGTGATTAGCAGTTTGTATATATTTAATTTAGAAGACACTCACATTTGATCTTCAAGGTAGCATTTATGAAGCTGTCAGAGAAGGTATTCTTTCCATTTTATAGGTGAGATCATTGACAGTTAAAAAAAAGTTGAAGTATCCTCTTAAGATCACATAGGTATGGAATGGTGAAGCCAAGATTTTTCTAAATCCTATTCCAGTTCCCCATATTGACCTAGACAACTGCTGGCAGGATTTATACTGACCTGAGGTAATTAAATCAAGGGCAGCAGGAACTCCAATGAGCCTGGGGAGAAGCTGGGATCCTCTTGCACCAGGAAGAAGTCCTAATTTGACTTCTGGGAAGCCAACTTGAGCCTATCAAAGTTTAAAGGCATGACAGTCAATCGAATGAGATGACATAGAGGGTAAAGATGAGCATTCCCCTGGATTTCCCAAACTCTCAAAAACATTGTTTCATAGAATTCAGCAAGAGTTGCTACAAGGCAAATTACTGCATGCCCTCTCGCTTAATTTAATTAACAGCATAAAAAGAGCTGTGTTGTCCCCTAAGTCTTTATGTTGAAACACATCCTTAGCATCTTACACATTTTTTTTCTGACTCTGTTATGACCTGTCTTGGTCAACAAAAATAATAGTCTCCAGAAACAGCTTTATAGAGTCCTGAAAGATCCAATCAGCCAATAAAGTAAAAAGACATCCACAGAATGGGAGAGAACGTTTTTTTTAATTGTATATCTAGACTATATAAAGAAGTTTTACAACTCAATAATAAAAAGACAAATAATCCAATTAAAAATGGGCAAAGGATCTAAATAGACATTCTCAAAAAAAGAGCTACATTTGAAACATGAAATGAAAGCATGTCTACAGAAAAACTTGTATGCAAATTTCCACAGTGCTCATTAAGGCTAAGAGAGTAGGAAAACCCAAATGTCTATCAACTGATGAATTAATAAACAAAATGCGGATATGCATACAAGGGAATATTGTTCAGCCACAGAAAGGAATAAGTACTGGTACAGGCTACAACATGAGTGAACCTTGAAAACATTAGGCTAAGTGAAAGAAGACAGTCATAAAAACAACATATTGTATAATCCATTTATATTAAATGTCTGGAATAGGCTAATCCATAAAGACAGAAAGTAAATTTGTGGTTGCTTAGGGCTGGGGGAGAAGGAAGATGGAGGACTGCTCCTAAATGAAGTTTCTTTTTATGGTAATGAAATGTTCTAAAATCAGCTTGGGGCCCCGTCTGGTTTGGCTCAGTGGATAGAGCATCGGCCTGTGGACTGAAGGGTCCCGGGTTCGATTCTGGTCAAGGGCACGTACCTTGGTTGCAGACTCCTCCCCGGCCCAGGCCCTGGTCGGGGCGCATACAGGAGGCAACCAATCGACGTGTTTCTTTCACATCAATGTTTCTCTCTGTCTTTCCCTCTCTCTTCCACTCTTTCTAAAAATCAATGGAAAAATATCCTTGGGTGAGGATTAAGAAAAATAAATAAATAAATAAATAAAATAAACTTTGGTAATGGTTGCACAACTCTATGAATATAGTAATATACCATTGGATTGTACACTTTAAATGAGTAAATTTAAAAGGAGGAGGAGGAGAAGAAAGAGGAGGAGGAAGAGGAGGAGAAGGAGGAGAATAGAGTCAGCAACCTCAATCCTGTTAGGAGGGTGACCTTCAGTCCTTATCATATGCCACTTCTAGTCATTTAAAAGTGGTCAAAGAGCCCTGGCCGGGTGCTCTGTGGTTCGAGTATTTCAAGATTTTAACAATCAGTTATCACTGAACTGGTGCACAATAGCTGAGCATCCATGCTAGAAAAGCCTAAGATTTGTCAACCAGTAAGCTAACTATTTAAAATGATCACCTTGGATGCTTATAACTATATTTAGAACTTGCCCTAAAGAAAAACCCCACATACCAAGTCCCGCATGGAACCCAGCTGTTACCTCTGCATGGGCAATCCTATAGTGGCAGCCCAGGGCCAGCTCTAGACCGCCTCCTAAAGCCATGCCTTGGATTGCTGCCACCAGGGGCTTCTCACTCCTCTGCATTTCATCTACTAAATTTCCTAATGTGAACTCAGAAGTAACAGGAGCGCTGAAGCCATGGATATCAGCACCTAAGGACACAAAGGAAAAGAGAGTTGAGAAAGAGGTGGGCTTTGTTACATAACAATAAGGTACCAGATAATTTTTAAGGAATCTCAAACTTCTTTAAAGCCATGAAACAATCTTTTAGGTGGAGACACAGTAAAAGAACAAAAATAGCTGGAAAACGTAGATTGATAGAAAATTCTCAAATCTTTTTAGGAATCCTGTAATCTTCTAAAATCTGTCTCTCCATATGCTAGGTAGCAATTCTACCTTTAGAAAAGTTAAAAAGCTCGAAGAAAGGTGTGCTGAGCCAGTTCGGCCAAGGGTTCCGCAAGCTTGAGGGAGGGTGGCGAAGGATATAGAAAAGACAAAGAGAATAAGCTGGGTCTAGGTGGATCTTCCTATGCCTGGCTGAGGCCACAGAGAGAGATCCAGACAGCAAGCTGAGCCTTTATTTTATAGTCAGAGGTAAACAAGGTAGTGGTTACCATAGTTACAATGTTCTTGTGAGTTTCACTAGTTTTGGCAGCACTTGCTGCACCTCCCATAGCCCATTAGCTACCCAGATAAGATCTAGGGAGCATCATAAGGTCAAGCCTAATTATGCTAAGAGGGCTGTGCCCTCTAAGCTGGGACTTGTTTGTGGCTTTGCCAACAGGTCAGTCTGAGGCTTAACCCTATAGCCACGCTCTATAGAAAGGGAGTAGCGATTCTCCTACAACGAGCATTATTCTGAGACTGAGTCATCCCCTTCCATTTTTTGCATGATACTGCTCACTAATCCCATTCACAGCAATTTCAAGCCATTTCTTTGTTACAGGCATGAGTTATTACAATAGAAAGTCTCAGGGTAAAATGCATACATATTTGTGAGTTATACGTTAATCAACCAGCTTAGAATTATGTTTCTGTTGTAGATTTTTTATTATCAATAACAGTAACAACATTTATTGCTTTTTCTAATTATAAAAATAACATACATTATGGACAATTTGAAAAATACACAAAATTATAAAGAACCTAAAGATCACCCCAAATATCACCACAGAGATAACAATGAAATATCTGGTGAATTCTTAGTTTTTCCCCAATGCACATATATAAATAGCTTTGGGATCTTGAGTAAGTTACTTAACCTTTGTCTCAATACCTACTTAAATGACTGATGTGAGAATTAAATGGAAGTTCACTATAATATATATTTTTTTATATTTTCCTTTTTTTCACATAAAGGTATACA
>NW_006297821.1:3381221-3391414 GCF_000327345.1 Myotis davidii
TTGAAAACATTAAGCTTGATACAAGTTAATTTCATATTCAGCCTATTTGTCTTTCTTTTTCATTTTTCTACCTGCTCCTCATCTAATATCAATTCAGGGATCATGCTCCTTTTCACTAACTCACCATATTTCATCATATTTCTAATATTATCATTATTATTTAGATTTCTTTGTTTCTAGAGAAACGAGGAATTTCAACTGAATCTCAAGCCTATCATGCCTATGACTTTAGATTTAAATGGTTTTTCATGTAATAACAGCAATTAATATTTATTGGATAAATACATCAGGCATAGTGCTAAGTTGTCTCGTGTAATTTTCTTAACACCTACATTGAGTAGCATGACAATCCCCATTATACAGGTAAGGCTTTGAGGGGTTAAGGGACTAGTTCAAACATATAACTAGTAATTGGTAAGTCTCAGGGTAAAATGCATACACATTTGTGAGTTATACATTAATCAACCAGCTAAGGATTTGAACTCAGGCAATTTGACCACAGCCCACATTCTTAAATGTTATACCTTCTTCTACTTGCTATACAAGGTTAGTATTATTATTATCCTAATTGTTGAGAAATCAAGGCACAGAGAAGAGTATAGTGATTTCACTCTTTAACTATCTCTGGCATATAAAAATGCAATTGATTTTAAACCCAGCAAAATTGCTAAATTCTCTTATTAATACTAATAATTTTCTGATATCTTTAATTTTTCTACAAACACTATCATATCGATCATCTGGATAATAAAATTTGTTTCCTCCTTTCCAATCCTGATACCTCTTATTTCTTTTTCACTGGGCTGGCCAGGGCTAGAGCACAATGTCAAATCAAATACAAACGGGGATCGCAGCCAGCCTTGCCTTGTGCTTTTCTCATAAGGAAACTTGCCAAGTTATCATTTTGTTTGAGGTTTGCTGTAGGTTTCTAAAAGTGAATATTTTAGCCTAAGACATATCGTTCCTATGTCTAGTTTACTAAGAATTTTTATCTGTAATGCATGTCAAATGTTATCAAATGCTTTTTCTGCATCTATTGAAACACCCATGATTGTTTCTCCTTTAATCTTTTTAATAAGCTGAAACTACATTAATTTTCTAAGGTCTAACCAATCTGGTAGTACTAGGATAAAAGCGATATATTACATTTTTATATATGTTAGATTCAATTTTATAATATACTGTTTAAGATTTTTATATCTGTATTTATGAATTAAATTGGCCTATAATTTTGCTTTTCATATTGTCCTTGACAGGTGTTGGCATCTAGGTTATGGTAGCCTCAAAACATGAGTTGGGAAGGGTACTGGGTTGAATGATGTTTCCCGAACAAGTGAATGTGACCTGTTTTGGGAAATAGAGTCTTTCCAAATGAGGTCATAGTGGATTAGGGTGGATCTATCTAGGATCAGGAAAATTTGGACACAGGGGAGAAGGCCACAGGAAAACAGAGGTAGAAAGGGGAGTGATGCAGAAACAGGCCAAGGGCAACCAAGAATTGTTAGCAACCGAAAGGAGCCAGAGAGGCAAGGAAGGATTCTTCCCTAGAGCCTTCATGGAAGAATGGCCTTGCAGATATCTGTACTTGAACCTGAGACCTCCCCCAAGATTTCCACCTGCAATAATTGAATAAATACGCTCAGGACAATGGACCCAAGGCACACTCACCCTCCAAGGAGCATGTCCAGGTCATTCCCCCACTGGCATGTATCTCCCAACCTGTAGGGGACCCCATGAGACTTGCAACCAGGGGCGCTATGGGCAGCAGCAGCTCATCTCATCCTGGGCTAATCCCTTAACTTGCCTACAAGGACCCCTTTTCTCTGACTTCCCAGTGAGCTTAGGCAGCCCGGCCATTCATTCTCTCTCTCTCTCTCTCTCTCTCTCTCTCTCTCTCGACTGGCCTGCCAATTGTTTGGAGTATATCTTCTATTAACTCCACTTCACTTTCCTTTCATTTTCATTGACCTTAAAATCTTTTCTGTATCAACGAAAAGTACCGAGGTCCCAACCACTAACCCCAACCTATTTGAGTTTTCTATTTCTTCCTTAGTCAATTCTGGTGGGCTACATAGTCTTCTATTTGTTCATAATGTCTTCATTATCTTTGTTAAAGGCTACACAGTATCTGCAGTGATAACACTTTGGTAATTTCTTATATACACTGTTTTACTGTCATTTTTTTTGCCTCTTCTTGATCAACTTCTCCAGAGGTTTGTCAATTTTATTAGTCTTTCAAACAACTAACTTCTGACATTGTTGATCTTCTGTCGGCACATTTGTTTGCTATCTCATTAATTTCTCCTCTTTATTATTTCCTTCCTTCTACTTCATTTGGATCTATTTTATTGCTTGTTTTGTTAGTTCCTTGATACAGATGTTTAGCTCATTACATTTGTCTTTTTTTCTTTCCTGAATTATATAAGGCTATAAAATTTCTGCTAAGTTTTGCTTTAGCTGTATTTGTTGTTATATATGTTGTGTTTTCATTATCATTCAGTTCAAAATATTTTCTAAATTCTATTGATATCTGCTTTGACTCAGAGATCAATTTCATTTCTAAACATGAGAATTTCCAGTTATATATTTGTTATTGATGCTTAGTTTAATTGCATTGTTGTCAGAGAACCTATTCTAAGTGAAAATTTATTGAGACTAGCTTTCATGTTCCAATAGCTAGTCAATTTTTGTAAATGTTGCAGATTTTAGAAAAATGTATTATTTTGCAATTATTGGGTACATTGCTCTATATAAATTCACTAAGTCAAATCTGACAATTCTTAATGCTTTTCTAGAATATTTTTCTGCCCTAAACTTGAACTACATTCACGCTCTTATAAAGGGTGTCCCAAAATTCACGCAAGAAATAACTTTGATAGAAAACACAAGTTTATAATTAAAAATTGTAAATTTTTTATTGATTCATAAAACATACAGTATAGGGTTATGTATGGAATAGCATATCGGGTAAATGGCCTCCATGGCTTTGCTGGCACATACGCACTCTGTCATGGAAAATTTCAACAAAAGAGTGCGTATGGGCCAGCAAAGCTGTGGAGGCCATTGACCCAATATGCTTTTCCATGCATAACCCTATACTGTATACTTTATGAATCAATAAGAAATGTACAATTTTTAATTATAAACCTGTGTGTTCTATCAAAATTACTTCTTTCGTGAATTTTGGGACACCCTTTATTTCCTTACTGACAAAGAAATATCAAGTTCCCCATAATTCTGATCCTTTTCTCCACGTCATAAGTTTTCAAAGAGTTGAATAAGCTATTTAATAGCTGGTTTATGTTTATCATATTATTTTAATCTCTCTCAGGTTCAGCATTCTCAGCTATAAATAGAGGTATTATTTATTAAGGATTAAAATATAGTAAGTGAAAAATACTACTATTTTCATTATTAGTAAATAACCCACATAGTCCTGGTACATAGTAGGCAAGATAAATGATAATTATTATGGGTATCATATTTATATTTATCTGTTGTCATAATTCCAATATATGTTTCTTCTCAGGCTACCATTAACATACCAGTATGTTAAATTCCTCTAGCTACAGTAAGATTACATATGCACTCCTATTCATGTGAAAGGGTATAATATATTCATTTGGGAAAAGAGGACAGATGTCACAAATATCACTGAATCACCATTTCAGATACTTTTGCCATATTTTTTGTCAACACTTTTGGATCTTCAGGGAATAACCCAGTGAAAAGTGTCATGATCACCAAGATAGGTGATTAGCAGAAGAAAAATGAATTTCATTTCAAGACTGCGTGAAATAAAAATTAACACTTATTAAACATCTACATGTAGGCTCTGCACTAACGGCTTTCAGATATGTTATCTCACTTAATCTCACAAAAACCTATCAAGATAGATATTATTGTACCTAATTTAAAAATAGAGAGATTAATGCCCCAGCTGGTTTGGCTCAGTGGATAGAGTGTCGGCCTGCGGACTGAAGGGGCACAGATTTGATTCTGGCCAAGGGCACATGCCCAGGTTTCGGGCTCGATCCCCAGTAGGGGGCATGCAGGAGGCGGCTGATCCATGATTCTCTCTCATCATTGATATTTCTATCTCTCTCTTCCTCTCCTCTCCCTTCTTCTCTGAAATCAATAAAAATATATTTTTAAAAAATAAACTATTTAAAAATAGAGAGATTGATTTATTTTTTAAATAAATTTATTGGAGTGACATTGGTTAATAAAATTATATAGGTTTCAAGTGTACAATTCGATAATATAATTGAAAGTCAGAAGATTAAAGGAATTTGCTCAAGTTCACATAGGGTGAAGATATATAGAGTAGGTATATACCAGCAGGTATATACAAACAGGTATTACAGCTATCAAGTCTACAATTAAATATCTTACAAAGGTCCAATCCAATATACAAGAGAATAAAGTCAAACTCTTCTCTAGGTCTCTCTTGTAATTCCACAGTCTCTTTCTCCACAGTTTCTCATTCCCACTCAAGTCTCCCATATCCATTACCCACACTAGGGTATTACGCATAAGGACAGCTTATGCAGTATCAATCTGAGGCTGCATTCCAGAGATAACAGGAGAGGGTTAGGTACTGGTACCTGCAGAGAAGTTGCCATCTGCTCCACAAATCACAATGGCTTTTACTGTAGGGTCTGTTATAGCTTTCTGTAGTCCCTCTTTTATTCCGTTGAAGACAGCTATGCTAAAAGAAAGAATAAATGAAAGCATTAGCCAGAAATAAATTTCTACCATCTCAGAGATTTTCCATTTCCTAACAATGAAAAATTAAACACATACACAATGGATAAAAACTCTAGTTTTTATAGTGAATTGAGCACTGAACTTTTAAAAATAGCATTTTTCTGCACTCCGCTATAACTGAACACTTAGAATCAGCACTAATCAATTTAAAAATACTATTGTACATCTTCTAGATACAGTGAAAGGTGTTTGTAACACCCCAGGGAGAACAACATATACACAGCAAAATGTCACACTAAGATGAGTGCTGTAATAGATACAAAGAAAGTGTGTGAAAGTTCAGAGGGGAGTTTCAATTTGTCATAGTGGCAAAATATAAGAAAACTGAAATACTCTAAAAGAAACAGATGTGGCAGGGGCTGCAAGTTACCTTAAATATCCCTACCTCCCCACCTTCTTCAAAGCAATAGTAAACATATGGTTTTTAGCTGAAAACATAGCTGCCTGACATAAAGACTACATTTCCCAGCCTGCTATGCAGTAAGGTTAGCCCAAGGCGTTAAGTTGTGACCAATGGGATAGAAGCAGATTTGGCATATGCAATTTTCTAGAAAAGTCCTAAAGGACAAGGTATACTTTTTTCTTTTTCCTCCCTACTCTTGGCAGGAATGAAAAGGTGATGGTTAGATCAGGAGCAGCCTGTATGGACCAAGAGGTGGGACCATATATTGAAGATGGCAGGGCAAAGAGAAAGAGAATTGGGGTCCCCAATTGTGGAGCAGCTGTACCATTCCAGGACAATGCTATGAGAGAAATAACTTTTTCTTGTTTAATCCACTACTTTGAGTTTTCTGTCACTGACAGTCAAACCTAATCCTCAACATTAATTTAGCAGGTAAATGCAAGGTCAGGGAAAGAAAGGACATGTAGTAGATTTTGTCAAGTTTCAGTTGATGAGGGAGTCATCAACAGAGAAGATGGTTAAAGCCATGATTAAATGCCTGCCAACGGGAAAGAAAAGAGAAGTGAGAGTAGATCTTCTGGATACACCCTCTTTTAAGAAGTGGGAGAGGCTCCGCAGAGTGACTCAGTGCTAAGGAAGCCCAAAGTCACAAAGGCCAAGAGAAAAGAATTATGTCAAGAAGCAGGGAATCAATTAGTGCCAAGGGATGGTGAAGGAGGAGAACCTAGGAAAAGTGGTGAGGAATTGCTTCGAGGAAAAATAATAGAACCAGAGTCTAATCTGTTCTGCCATGGAATTCTGAGTAGTCTGGGTGAAATGTCTGTTCTTGAGCATACAGGGTGAAAAATATGAATGCAAAATGAAAAACAATCATAAATTTCTCAAAAAGCCAGATGGTTCAGACCAGCAACTCTGAGTTAAAACCTTAGGGAATAAAGAAAATAAGATAATTCCCTAATTACTTTTCATTTAACAAAACCTCTTGCTTTTGATGGTTAATTAGACGCCAAATCTGCTAAGAAAAACAGATTCTGAACCATCCATAGTATTAAGAAGTCCAAAAGGCATGTATTTCCTTCTGGGTAAACGATGGCTGCAAAATTAGCCCAAATGAACTTAATCAGTGCCACTGAGAAGAGGCTGGCTTTTCCCATGTCACTTAGCCCCTGCTCTTTTATTTCTAATATTCTTGTCAATTTTGCAAAAATCAAACTCAGGGGAGAAAAGAAAACTGAAAATGGCTGTAACAGATACAGCTTTACAAGCGTAAACCCAAGTGAAAGGGACCATGGCCGGTAGCAATGTCAAGCAGGGTCCCAGAGATTAAGAAATTATTTTCTCCCCTATAGCTTTACTAGCGTCAAGCCAAGTGAAAGAGACCATGGCTGGTAGCAATGTCAAGGTCCCAGAGATTAAGAAATTATTTTCTCCCCTTAATATTGTCAGGTATGGAAAAATGGAGTCTAGAGTAAAGATAACTTTTCATGCGTGCTGACCAAAACGTTTTAGCTTCTGTGACTATAGGAGGTCTTTTTAGTGAATTTTCTTTTTAAATCCAAATGTCATCAAGTGAAGTCTGTGGCTTGTGACAAGCACTCTTTTTAAAACAAAGAAATAGAAGAGAAAATAGAATATATCAAGCTATATGACAAGTAAGGATAAGTTTTATTTCATGAAACTTTGTGAGCAGTTCTGTATTTGTATGTCTTAGGTTGCAATGTAAAACAAGGGGTTTCTTACTGAGTGAATTATAGTAATAAAAAAAAAAGTGTGTTGGGAGACAGGCCTAGTAATCAGACTAATTTGTAAAGAGGGTTGGCATTCATCTGAATTGAAGAAAACAGCTGGCTAAATTAGCAAAGAAGGATTTAAACTATTTGGGCCAAAATAATATTAAAATAAGAATCTCTCAGTGGGCAAGGAAGAGATGATTTTCCACAAAAAAATTAGAAATAGGAAGGGGAAAAGGAAGGAAGGGGAAAGAAAAATACAAAGCAAAAGAAGAAAAATTGGGAACCTTTCTGGATGAACATTCCGGAATATATACTCTACTTAAAACAGAACTTCAGATGCAGATAGAAAGGGGAAAAAAAGCAAGAAAGTATTTATTCCCAAGAGGGAGAAATCTCCATGAAGTTGAAATGATTCTTGAACAGCAGGGCCTGTTGGTAGGGGTTGTAACAGGCTTCTGATGAATAGAAACAATGATAATTAACCTCTGTTAAATGCCAATTTATAACCTCTGGCACATTTCAACGTCACAACAACTTTATGAGGTAGACGCTAACATTTCTCCTGCAAGGTGGGTGACAGTGGATTAAATATATTAAACATTAAAAATAGTTATAGGAAAATATTTCTAGCTATGGGTATTAGACAGTGGAACTTTCCCCCTCAGATTCCTGATGGGCATGGTTTCCCATTCGGAGCAGAGGTTGAGGCAGGCAATTCTAATATCTAATAATTCTAATCAGAATACAGACAAGTCCAAAACGTATATGCAATCATATTGCTGATGTGTTTCTTCATCAAAACCAAAATAATGAATATTTTGCTTTCTTCTGAGAATGGCAAGTAAGTGAACATGTCATCCTTGTGTGGTTTTACTCCTGCAATTCTTTTGTATTATTAGATGCAATTATTCATATTAAAAAGAATAAATATTAATACTAACGATAAAATCAAATCTGATGACAGGATAAAAATTCAGTTAAAATTAGCAGGTGTCCTCATCTCAGTCCCTTTTTGCTCCAGCAGCATGTGATGAGAATTTAAACAAAGGTCTTTCTCTCTATACTTTATAGAGTCCTTTAAATTATAACTTCTGCTAATCCTATTCCCTGTGGAGGGGTGTCTTTTGCCTTTTTTCCTAGGGCCGATCACTATACTCTTTTCAGAGATATGGAAGAATCAAACCTATAAAATAACTTCATTAATTTTCATAAAAGCGCATTAATCTCACTTTTCAAAGTAATGCAGACAGCACTGCACAAATCTGGGTGACAAAGTTTAACTGAAAAGGTACTCGTGATGGAATGAAAGAGGATAAAGTGCACAGTTTTTCAGAAAATGCTACTTAGGCTTACGCTGACATGCGTCTTCTGCTAAAGACTAAGGACTGGAGGTTTAGAACCTACCGGGAGAAATGTGCATTTCTGGGCCAGGGCGCAACTCTCCTTTCCTCACTGCGTTGGCATTCATAGGGGCCTTTATTTATTTTTGTATGAGGTGAAGCCACACTGTCGGATTCCTAACGCTTTTAGTGGGTGGCCTCGACTGGAGATTGGAAAGTGAGGGATCAAGGTCCAGCCAGCTTTGCACGAAGACCTTTGGAATAGAAAGCAGGCCTGCGGAGTCAAAGTTGCAGGCAAGGAGGAGCGCTCAGCACGAAGTTGGCATAGGCAGACGCGTTCCGGTCCAGCTCCCCTACTCCGTAGCCATCTGCCTGCCTCTCAGCCTCGGTTTCCTTCCTTTCCTTCCCAGTGAAATGGGAACGGGAGTTCTCTGCGAAGATTAACCAAGGCAACCTATGTACAAGGCCCTGGCATACGGCCGCGTTCCATTTGGGTCTTTCTCGGATCAGCCGGGGCGAGGCAGAGCCCGCACCGCAGGCCGGCGAGTCCAGCCTCGCCGAGCCCACTCTGGAGGCGACCCGAGCCCGTTACCTGATTGGGTTGAGCGGCGGGTTTCGGAGGCGAATCAGCGCCAGGCAGCTCCGCAACCGCGAATACTGGGCCATGCTTCCTCGGTGCCAGGGTCGCCGCCGCCTCCCCCCGCAGTCAGCGCTTCTTTCCCCGCGCGCCCGGCCCCCGCGAGGAGGGGCGCGCGCTGGGCCAATGCGAGCGCGGCGCCGCCTCCCGCCTCCCGGCGGCTCCCAACCCACCGACGCCCATCCTCCGTCGCGGCTCTCCCCTCTTTCCCGGACCCCAGCTCCGGCTCTGCAAACGCTCATCCCCTCTTTCTCTGTATTGGCTCCGCTACCTCCTCCTACCCCAAAGTCCATTGGGGAGGACGATGGAAAATGGGTGGAATTGCCAGCGAGTCGAGGTTTGCAATCCCCTGGCCCACTTGGAGGAGTCAGACACAAGTCATTGCTCGTCTCCCTAGTTCCCGTTGAACACAGAACTTGCTGCTTTGCGACTACCCACTACCCCTATTCTGCCCCTTGGGCAACTGTAAAATTTAAAGTTTAAGAGGGCGCTCACTCTCAGGCTCCTGCAAGTGCTGACCCCGCCTTGCTTCTCAACAACACAACGACCTGTCATCTAGCCCTCCTGTTTGGTGTCCACCTGTGGGACTAGCTAGGTACACAGGGAGCTGATACCATGCTGATCTTTCTGTGGCTGTCTGTGTAAATAATAAACTGCCTGAGTCTATTCTGGGCTCGTATGGGCCGAATCTAAGTGTGGCAAGCCAGTTTAGCAGATGCTAACATGCTGGTGGCGCTCAGTGGTTAGAGTATGGGGGCCACACTGCACCAAAGGGTCAAGAATTCCATTCCTGGTCAAGAGCATGTACCTGGTTACAGGGTCTATCCTGGGCCTTTGGGGCATGTGTGGGAGGCAACCAATGGATGTGTCTCTTCCCCGCTCTCCCGCCCTCCGTTCCTTCCACTCTAAAAATTAATGGGTAAATATCCTCGGGTGAGATTGACCAAAAAATAAAAATAAAAAAATTGCACAATGTCATGGGAAGTGCCTTTATGTTTACCGTTCACATGTTCTTTATGTTTACCTTCAGGAACTACTTGTATCAGGTAGAGCTCATAGGAGCTGATACTTAACTCCTCATTTCTGGGTAAATATAAGAAGTTTGCCAGGAGAGAGGGGACTACTGTGTGAGAAATGAACCCAACTGTGTCCGGACCAGATCGTTCAAATGGTTAACCAAAAAAATAGAAGATTTTTTGAAGTGAGAGGCAACAAGCATTTATTTGAGATAGAAAACAATAGCTTTTTGGGGAATCGCTGACTCAGGCAGAAAACCAAATAGTGTTCCAATTAGAATACAAAGGCAAAGG
>NW_006297821.1:3394364-3415848 GCF_000327345.1 Myotis davidii
GCTTTGCCCCTCCCCCCTACCCCTATTCTGCCCCTTGGGCAACTGTAAAATTTAAAGTTTAAGAGGGCGCTCACTCTCAGGCTCCTGCAAGTGCTGACCCCGCCTTGCTTCTCAACAACACAACGACCTGTCATCTAGCCCTCCTGTTTGGTGTCCACCTGTGGGACTAGCTAGGTACACAGGGAGCTGATACCATGCTGATCTTTCTGTGGCTGTCTGTGTAAATAATAAACTGCCTGAGTCTATTCTGGGCTCGTATGGGCCGAATCTAAGTGTGGCAAGCCAGTTTAGCAGATACTAACATGCTGGTGGCGCTCAGTGGTTAGAGTATGGGGGCCACTGCACCAAAGGGTCAAGAATTCCATTCCTGGTCAAGAGCATGTACCTGGTTACAGGGTCTATCCTGGGCCTTTGGGGCATGTGTGGGAGGCAACCAATGGATGTGTCTCTCTCACATTGATGTTTCTCTGTGTCTCTCCCTCTCCCTTCCACTCTCTCTAAAAATCAATGGAAAAATATCCCCTGGGTATTTATGGAAAGGAAAAGAGGGAAATTACATCCATAAAAGGCATTTCTATTGGTGCAAAAAGCTAACATAGTGATGCAAATTTAAAAAAATATTTTTAATTTTCAGTCCAGTTGTCATAGTATCTGTTTTCTTGCTATGTTTGCAAACAGTTCTTTGGGACACAATGTTGATTTAGGCCCGGTCCAAAGGTTATTTTGCCCTGTTTTAACATTCCAAAGGTTTGAGGCTTTAAGATGTACAAGGCAGTTCCTCTGGATGGCTGCTCTGGCTCCATTTTAAAGTGGCTACATTTATATTATTTTAAACAAAATGATCATCATAATTGTGTAGTTATCTACTAGGTTACATTGCTCTTGTCTCTTCTGGACTGGAATTTTCCTACTCTTTTTTTTTTACTTGCGAGTGAAGGTCTGGAAGGTGGATCTGCTTTTACCTTATTAACACCTTGAGACAAATTTGGGGGGTGGGGGAGGTGGTGAGCATTTGGAGACTTCACCTCTGGGCCTAACCCTGCCACTAATTATATGGCCTTTAATCCCTTGCTTCTCTGGATCCAACTTTCTTTACTTATAACATCAAGAGGTTAACTAAATTATTATCTCTAAAAAAATTTTCAGTTCTAACATTCTTTGATTTTTTTTTTGTTTTGTTTGCTTTTGTTCTAAGGATGAATCTTCAACTCAGCTGTTCCCTCCTGTTTTTTCCTGGGTTGACTTTCTTCTGTCCATAATTTATTAAGTATCTTCATGCTTTTGAGGACAGGATCTGGGTTTTATTCATCTTTCCCCCAGTATCTAGCACAATAATCAAGCAGGTGATTTCAACTAGGGCTGAAGTTAGTTCCTACTAAGATACCATCTTTGGCCCTGGCAGGTGGTTAGAGCGGATTCAGGTCAAGGGCGTGTACCTGGGTTGCAGGTTCCATCCCGCCTAGTCCAGGCGCGTGTGGGAGGCAATCAATCGTGTGTCTCTCTTACAAGGATGTTTCTCCCTCTCCCTTCCACTCTCTCTGAAAAATCAATGGAAGAAAAAAAAAATCCTCGGGTGAGGCTAAAAAAAAAAAATACCATCTTTGTCCGGAGGAGCTCACAATTTAAGGGGGAAAGTGCTAAGCATCATTAAGTAATCACTTCAGTAAAAGCTGTAGAAACGGTAACAGGAACGCGGGTTCCTGACTTCCTTATCACTTACATGGTCCAACAGGGAACAAGAGAGCTCTTGTAATAGTTAACGCTTGAATGCTTTCCTTGTGCCTCCGCGTTCCACGTGTTAAGTCTCAAGTAACACCCCCCAACCCTGTGTCCTCCAGCAGTGTTACCTGCTCCACACTGGAGGACACAGGCACGGAGCTTACGTAACCCGTTAACCCTGAAAGGCAGGTTCGGCACCGCGCTCCACTGGACAGAATCGGAAAAACCAGATGAATCCCAAGAACAACCTGGTGATGTCCCCGAGGGAACGGACGAGTTTGGACGAGTGATGGGTTCAAGGTACAGAAGGGGCAGAGGAAGGGTCTACTGACGAGAAGGCTGCAGAAGTTGGCACAGGAGTTTGAAAAACAAAAAGGCGCTTCTCGGGGCTGCATTACTCAGCGGCGATTAGGAAAGCAGGCAGGAAAGAGCCGGTGAATGACACCTGCGGAGCCCCCGGATCCCGGGGACCCAGGAACCGGTCGGAAATGACATCAATAGAGAGACTGGGCGCTCAGCGGTACAGCGGCCTGCGGACCACCGGCCGGAAGTGAGGCAGCGGAAGTCCCGCCCCGGAGGCGGTGCCAGGTGTGAGGGGCGTCGCGATGGGCGGGGAGGAGCTTTGCTGGTCCTCCAGGAACCCTGGATCCCCGACAGGTAACCTGCTGGCCGAACCCGGACCCTGGCGAGGCTCGGGGTTCGGGTTGGTGGCCCAGTTTGCTCGGGGCCCCACGCTCGGGCCGGGGGAAGTGGATCTCACGTGCGGGGGTGGCTCGGGGACAGGCTCCTGGGCGTGGGACTCCTAGGGTGATGGGGATACGAGAAACTTTGGGGACGGGGTCGTGAGGGCCGAGGTCGCCGAGGAAATACCGACTGAGTCTCCAGGACTCGGTCACGGCCGCGGGTCGTGGGCTCCGGAGCCTTGGCGCTCGGGGATGGAGAGATGGAGCCTGGGCGCTGAGGTGCGCTGAGCTAGAGTTCAGTTGCCGCCTGCACTGAGCCCAGTGCAGCTCGGCTAGCAGCGGGCGGGGACTTGCCTTTTCATCTCTGCTTCCCGTGCTTTGCCACTATGGGCGTCCTTCAGATGCCTTCGGATAGGGACTGATGAACGCACGAAGCTGGCTGCCGCACCGGGGGTGGGGGGTGCGGGTGGCGTGGGGGGGACCTTGTCCCGAATTCGGAGTGCCCCTGCCTCCGAATGTAGAAGTGACTCCAGCGTGGTTCGTTCACCAGTGGTTTATGCGGATGCCGGTGTGGTAGACATTCCGGACATTGTTTTGTGGTTATTGAAATTTAGAAATGTGCCTTCATATTTATTTTATTTTTTATTATTTTATTTGATTTATTTTATTGTATTGTATGTATTTATTATTTTATTTCTTTATTTTATTTATTTTATTTTATTGGCATGGGAAGAGAAGGCGATTAATTTGACTTCTTTCAGGTTTCTTCACATTTCTGGAAAGAACTCCCCGATGAATGATACCGGGGAGGAGTTGGCCATCAAATGAGAAGCTGCAGCTTATAGCACTGAGCTTCTAATTTGTGTTCTAAGTGCTTTCTTCTCATGAATATGAACTCTTTTTCCTTTTCCTTAATATTTTCTTTTTTATATTGGGGTGCCTTTACGTATGAGATGTAAATGGGAATTATTTCATAACCAAGATGAAAGTAGTAATTTATGAAAATCCAGTCAGAGATTTCACCTGGTAGGTTCACATAAGGTTAATTCCTTCCAAACAGTTGTAGGAGGCCTCGGAGAGAATAAATCTCAGAAGATTAAATTGTTTCCTTTGTAAACTATTTGTTCTGATGTCTTAACTGTGATGAAAAGTGGGAATAGATCTAAAGAACAAGTACTGTAACCAGATTGGAGTTGGTTGTCAGGCTGTGTAATAAGATCTGAGCATGAATCACTATCTAGCTGCAGTCCCAGGAGGTTCTAGATCTTATTATTAGATTGGATGTGATGCAGTAGGCAAACCTGAATTTATGGCTTTGTTTTTGTTTTGTTTCTTTTGTGTGTGTTTTTTACAAAGAAAAAACTAGTAAGCATTTTTAGATTAAAAAAAAATCTAAGATGTTCTTAAAAATAGGTTGGAAAAAAAAAAGAAATAGACATGTAAATAAATATTGCAGTCATTTAAATTCTAAAAGTTTGCCTGCCTTTCAAACTTGTTTTCCCAATGTCTGGAAAGTGTTGATATCCAAATCACCCCCATCATTGTATGTTGTTGCTTTGCTGTCAACTTTTCAATGTATATAAATATGGTATAAAGTTAGGTTTTGAGACCCTCTAGATTTACTTGAATATTTATGTCTTACTTAAAAATAAAGTTTAATTTTGCTTCCTCAATCTGCTGTTCAATGTCATATCCACTTACTTTGCACATCTAAATGTCTATATTCATAATGGTAACTATTGTAACTAGTATTCATAATAAATTGGTATCCAAGTGGTGACTTAGGTTTGTGCATTGACATTCTTGAGGTTTTCAGTTTTGCAGAACACTGGTCTCCATGGACTCTAACATGGACTTCATTTAAAGAAATCCACGGACCATTAACGGACAAAAACATGAGTCATTTTGTATTGTGGCATTCAAATCCTAGTACTTTGGGAAAGGTAAGTTATTGACTGTGTTTTATTTTAGATGAGAGAATAGCGCTGGATTGGAATAAGAAATTGTGGGATTGTGACTGAAAAATATAGGCTGAATCTGTTTAAATTAAGTTTTAATGTGGACCTTCCAAAGAGAGGTTTGCTCTGTGTTTATGAAGCAGTCCTTACTATTTCCCTCTATATCGTTCCTGAAAGATTACTACTTTGCTTTCTTTTTTCTTTTCTTTATTTCTCCCCCCCCCCCCCCTTTTTTTTGAGAGCTTCTTTCAACACTGGTAGTCTGGTAGAGTCGTATCAACCTATGAGTATCCTATAGCAATGAGGCCTCAAATAGTCATTTAAATAATCTTACATCAACTTTGGTTCTAGAATAATATAAGTCTCATATCTTCTGGCCAGCTTTATGCCTTCATCTTAGGTTGAAGCAAGAAAAGAGGCCTCAAAATCTCTTTTTTTCCTTATCCTGTCTTAGTAGTGCTATTTTCTTTTTTGTTCTTCTTTTCAAAAAATCTCTCAGATGATTCATTCTCCAGGCCTTTTATCTTTCTATCCCAGGGGATAAATTTTCTCTCTTTTTCTTTTTTACCTTTCCTAGCTTAATTAATTTGTTAATTTTTACAACCTTAACTTCTAATTTTGTTTGGCAACTTTTAATCACTAAGCTTTAAACTTGTGGTTTTCCTTATCTCCTTTGTAGATACACTGGCTTCTTACTTAGAAATTGTTAAGTTCTAAAATCAGACAGTAGCTCCAGGAATTCATCTTTTGGATATATTTGTACTTGCACACAAAAAATTGTATACAAAGATATTCATCATATTATTATTTTAAATAGACAAACAAATAAATAAGTAAAAACTACAAGTAGCCTAAACATCCCCCACCAAGGTATGATTGAATAAATGCCTTAATATAATATAATACTTTGCAACTCTCAGAAAGAATGAAGCAGATCCACAGGTGGAAATATGGAAAAATCTCTGTGACATACATTGTTAACTGAGAAAAACAATACAGAACTGTATGTACAGTATGTTTTCAAAAGCATACATTTATATATGCATGCAAAATTTCTTTAAATCTATATAATACACTATTATGTTATATTTATTCAGATACATACATACATACATACATACATGATTGACACAGGTACTCCTGAGAAATGAGACTATAGGTCTAGAATAGGAAGACTCATTTTTCTGTATACTCTTTCTGGTGGATTAATTTTTTTTATGTGAACATGATTTCATTTTTACAATACTAAGAAACGAACAAACAGCAAAGCTTTAGACTGGTTTCATAATTAAGGGAGCCTACTACTATTCCTTATGACTTTTGCCCTTATAATTACGTGCACTAGTCAGAGGAATGGAGTTGCATAAGTGAGGTAAGTTTTTTTTACAGAGCAGCATGGAAAGTTTGATGATATAATAGGTTTTTAACCTTGACATTAGATTATTACTCTTAATAAGGATTTGTGATGAACTAACTGCTTAGTATTGGCGAATTCAATACAGCTATATAGTTTATAGCATGCTGCTGACTTATTTCGGTGATGCGGATGATACTTTCATTTGCAAGCTAGGTTTGTATTGGCATTGGCCAGGGTCTTGCCAATGAGCTTCTCATTAGTGAATGGGATGGGCTTTGTTTTATTCAAATTGCTATTTAGGTACTCTACTCTTTAAATAGATCTTAGTTATTATTTCACTTTGTTTTGATTTTTAGAAATGGCCTAAGGCATTTCAAAGAATAGCTTGTTCTCTCTGTTAGTTAAATCATAAACTAGAAAGATAATTTAGATATATATGGGTAGTCTTATTCTGTACTGATGATACTACTTTGAATTGGCTGATGATTTGCTTTGGGATGCAGCAAAAATTTCTGGTGACTTTCACTTCTCCAGCCATCTTTGTCTTTCCACACTTTCACTGTGGGAACTTTGGAATAATAGTAATAGGTGAGTAAAATGAGTTAACAAGAAATTTAAAGATATAGTAATCTTCATTTCATTTGCGATCTGCTGGGAATGAGCTATGTAAGATACCTACCCATATGATACTACAGATTGTATAACTTGTTAAAAATCAAAATGAAGGCCACTAATCTAGGGACTGCATCATGATTCATGGAATAGGACAGTATAGTATGTCAGTTGTTTTATACCATAGTTGGACAGAGTATTTTTCTTATAATCATTGCAATTAAATGATGCTTTGCTTTGCTTCTTGAGATCCTTGGGTTTAATCACAACTAGCCACACAGTGAAAAATCATTGGGCAGAATGCCTAGAGTGGGACTCCTCCTTATTCTTGCTAACAGAATGGATAGCAAGGAATTGAATCCAAGGGTTGATTGTGTTTTCTGGGTCTTGATGAATATGATAAATGTAACATATAGGAAAAAAAGGACATGAGCATGAAGGTAAAACTTACGTGTAGATAACATAGAAATGGGGAAGATACATGTATATATATATATGTTTATGCATACATATATGCGGGTCTATTTACATAGATATATAATACATTGTGTATATAAAACATATATATGTTATTTTACACATAAACTATTTAAAAATTTTTTCTGGAAAACAAAAAATTCTAGGAAGATACTCAATTAATCCAAGAGGAAAAAGAAGGTCAGAATTTTAAGGCCTCAGAGCTGGGCCTGTTATAGGCTAGCTCATGATTGTGAAAGTAGCTTGAAGAATTTTGTCTGTTTTAGTATCATTACAGGAAATAAGTGATGGGAAGGTAGATAAAAACCTAAGAGTGAGAACATTTAAATCTAGCACTATGTTATGGTTAAGGGTATCTTTAAGATTCTGTTTTGTGGAATTTGGGAGGGAGGGATGGCAAGAAGGAAGAACTCAAAAATTTATTGCTGTTCAATTAGAATTCGAGCTATGTCCGTAAGTCTTTCCTAGGATTCCAATTGTGTATGACCAAGATGGATTAACTAGATCTATTAACCTACAAACCATGAATGTCTAAAAATTGGTTTCATTGTTTGATAAACCTTGAAGGAAAAGAGAATTGTTTTCATCATTTTTGTGACTAAATGAAAGGGCAACTGTGATGATCTAGATTGAGGGGACTGGGACTATTTTGTTCAGAAAATAGAAGACTTTAGAAGAGTTGGAGAAACTTCATAGGGAGTACATTTGTTTCTGTTGAGGCCAAAATTAATTGTAGCTGAGAGAAGGTATAGAGTTTGTCAACAGTGGAGCAGATTGTGTCAAGAGGCAGTGAACTGCAGGTCATTAGGGTTGCTTAAGCGAGGTTTGAACATCAGCAATGCTGCGGAGGGGATTTCTCAATGTATAGGAGATCGTACTAGATTGATAATGAAAGTTGCTTTCAAACCTAAGATTTTTTTATAGTGCAATAAAGTGATTTTTAAAAATAACACAAGTATCTATTATCTCTATATTTAAATACTGATAAGTAACTTATCCCTGGTCATTTTTCCACCAAGCTCCACTTACCCATAACCAGGAAATAAATTTAAAAATTAACCCCAAATATAAGACACACACTATATGCTTTTCTCAGGTCCTTACTCAGTTTATTTACTTTGACATGGTTCTAACAGGCTTAATTAACTGGCACCTAACTTCACAGTGTATTAGAAGCAGCAAATTGTTGCTGTGCCAAGTGCTCCTATTAGAGACAAGCACGTTGTCAAGCAAGGGCAAGAAGATAATCAGAAAGCAAACCAACTAATTTTAAAATTGTAATAACCCAGGCTCACTTGACTAGATGAAAATAGCTCTATGTTAATGGATATTCAAAATGATAAGTTTGAACTTAAATAAGTTATGTTCAGCATTTTCTATTTAAGAAAATTATAACATTTTAGAAAGATCTCTTCAGTGTGTTTAAAAACAAAAGACAGATATTTGGCATTTGCAGGGGCTGCATTATCCTATATAATAAAAGCCCAGCGACCGAAATGGTGGAATGACCAGAGACCAGAATGACCACGGCCCCTCACCCTGGCTGGCAGCCCCCCAGCAAGGGGTTAGGAGCGATCAGGCAGGCAGGCAAGCAGTTAGGGGCGATCAGAGAGTCAGGCAGAGTGGTATGGGGAGATCAGGCAGGCAGAGGCAGTTAGGGGCAATCAGGAAGGCAGACAAAGTGGTTAGGGGTGATCAGGCAGGCAGGCAAGTGATTAGGGGCGGTCAGGCAGGCAGGCGAGCGGTTAGGGGCCAGTGGTTCCGGATTGTGAGAGATGTCCTGTGGATCGGGCCTAAACCAGCAGTTGGACATCCCCCGAGGGATCCAGGATTTCGAGTGGGTGCAGGCTGGGCTGAGGGACACCCCCCTCACCCCTGTGCATGAATTTCGTCCACCAGGCCTCTAGTAGAGTAGAAAGAATATGGATTCTAGACTGGTAAAGACAGGTTTGAATATGGCCCCCAGGATCTATTACATGTTTTATAAATTAAGTTTATTATTCATTCCAAACTTCAATCTCATCTGGAAAATAGGAATTTACTCAAGAATAAAGATAATGAAGGTAGATTTGCCTATATTAGGTGATAAGTAATAACTATTATTATTTCATTATTACCATAAATCTCACTCTACTTTGAATGTTTTAATTGTACAGGTAATCCATATATATATGGGGGAGGGGGGAGATATTAGGATATGTATATCACCAAAAAGATAAAAGGAGTAAAGTCGCCTATATTCTTCTACTACTGTCAGTATTTTAGTGGCATGCTTTATTTTAAAACTGCTTTGACAGGATGGCACTTCTGAGAAGTGATTGTTGAAACTACTGTTGAGAAACAAATTAGTCACTACACATTCTAATCAGAATATATGCAGTGAAAGATGGTTACAGGGCACAATGCTGATTTGCAGGAAACCTTAGTCCTGATCAATTTTCTTGCATGAAAACCAGTTTTGTAGAGCATTGGGTGTAACTTGGTGTTCTGGAGCTGGAAGACCTGAGTTTAAACCCTAACCCCACTATTTCTCAGCTGGATAAACTACCTCCATTTCTTCTCTGTGGCCTTAATTCCTTCATCTGTAAATTGGGGGTAATAGTAGTATCTCATTCATGGGGCTGCTGTAAGGACTAAGTGAATTTATATAAAGTATGAAGAGCAGTGCCTGGCACGAAGTATAGACTCAGTAAATATTACTTGCTATTTTTATCATTAATTTTTAAACCTTAAGGTTTTCTTGGGAGGAAAAGGCAGGTTGATAGGAGCGCATAAATTAAAAAGAAGCAAGTTAGAAATAGCACAAAAGTAGTCAGTAAGATTTATGATATATTATTCATTTGAACCTGCAGAGTGTTCTGAATTTTTTCACTCTTAAGGCTTTGTTACTTTTCCTCCCTGCTTAAATATTTTCAAACCATAATATTCCTAGTTCAATCTCTTTACCCCATGAAAATCAACTTCATTTTATTTCATCTTTTCCAACAAATATTTTGGCCATGCTTTCAAAGACCAAAAGCCCTTTAAGACAATCAGATGTCATGGATAGTGATTCAGGAAATAATCATTAAATCAGTTCATTTTACTACAGCCCAACGTGGTTCAGTAAGAACTTTAAATTCTGTTTCAATTTAAAGTGAAGAATATTAATCAAATAGATAAGTCAATGGACATATTAAGCTATTCTGTACACTATATTCTTTAAAAATCTCTTTATTTTCTTTTTGTTCTTTCATCATGGTATCTAGTGTTCTGATTAATTACTGGTCAAAGAGTTACAGCTTTTCAAAATCCTTTAAGCAATTTTATTAGATTTGCTAGTAGAATTTGTGTGTGTTTGTTTTGTTTTGTTTTAAAGCATCAAGTACAAGTTTTTGAAGACCCTGAGGCCTACCACCATTATGCATTCAAGATTTCAGTTTGAATAACTTCATCAAGACTTAGATCCTCTTCAAAAGTCTCAAGTTTCATCTGCATTAAAGCTCTCCATTGAACTCTGTCACAAAATTAAAAGCGTAAAGGGACTAAAATCCATTAGTACATTCCATTGTATACCCCTTTCTCTGATCGCTCCAATTTCCTTCACTGTAGGGTCTTTCATATTGCTTATGTTCCTTTGCCTAGAGCCAAGGAAACAGCGCTTTCCGGAAGAATATATATCCTGTGATCATAAATTTTCATTGCTAGAGAAGTATAAACTTGGCAGGATCAGTTTAGAATCACAGCTTTTGTTGTGGCCTATAAAAACTTGAGTTAACAATAAGAAAAGGAGGACGAAGTAGTAAAAATATTTGAGGTCAGATTATACTCTCTGAGACTATGTGGTTTACAGAAAAGAGCCTCAGCCTGAAAGTTGATGGTCCTTATTCTCTCTGATGGTCCTTATTCTTCTCTTCTAACTGGGAAAATCACTTAACTGCTCTGAGCCTTAAGTTCATCTGAAAAGTAAATCTGATAGTATTTTCCCTGCCTACCTCACAGGGTTGTTGTGAGGATTAACTGAAGTCGTGTGCATTTTAGATAAAATGTGCAATATAGACATACTTGCAAGTCATCCCCTCAGCTTTTGGACCTGGGAAGGTAGGTGATTTAAGCACACTGAAGGCACTATGTCCAGGCTGGATACGTGGTAACAAGGCTGTGTTGATTTTTGTTTTCTCTGAGTACACAGAGTTCTCTTAGGGGCTAATTCTAAGAAGGAGGACAACTATAAATAGCCCTAAAATTATAAGTTAGCATTGATAATGTTCTAGAGCTGTTATGTATTGTAACATATTTGTGGTTTGCAAAATTTGTTAATAAGCTGTGACCCACATTAAAAATATTTTTTTATTTAAACATTTTATTTACTTATTTTTTAATATTTTTGTTTATTTCAGAGAGGAAGGGAAAGGGAGAGAGAGATAGAAACATCAATGATAAGAGAATCATTGATTGGCAGCCTCCTGCCTCCTACCAGGGATCGAGCCCATAATCAGGGCATGTACCCTGACCAGGAATCAAACCATGACCTCCTGGTTCAATCAACAACCACTGAGATATACTGGCTGAGTGACCCACATTTTTTAAAAAAATGAATGAACATAAAGCAGAAAATTTCACTGTGCATCTCACCTGGTAATAATCAATAGTGTTTAATAGTGTTTTAGTTGTATATGTGTGTGTGTGTATTTGTGTACTTGGTTGTTAAATAAAATGCATTTTTCCTATGAGTTGCAATTGCTTTTCTAGGAGTATCATTTTAGTACTAATGCCTTTCTACACATTTGGATTCCTAGGAGGCTGTTTCTTTTCATTTCATACTGCTTGTAATAAAAGAATTAACAATATCAAGTTTGCCCTAACTGGTTTGGCTCAGTGGATAGAGCGTCGGCCTGTGGACTCAAGGGTCCCAGGTTCGATTCCGGTCAAGGGCATGTACCTTGGTTGCAGGCACATACCCAGTGGGGAGTGTGCAGGAGGCAGCTGATCGATGTTTCTCTCTCATCGATGTTTCTAACTCGCTATCCCTCTCCCTTCCTCTCTGTAAAAATCAATAAAATATATTTAAAAACAAACAAACAAAAACAATATCAAGTTTGACTTGGTGAAATTAATGGGATATTTAAAAAAAAATTTAGAGTACAGAGAAAGCCTATAGGTTTTCTGGGTATTTTATATAACATTCTAATACCATTTACTCTGACACCCAGACTGTTAATAACATTTAATATTGGTTCAACCTCACACTAGTAGAAACATATGAAACTAGAGGCCCGGTGCACGAATTCGTGCACCAGTGGGGTCCCTCTGCCCTGCGGGATCGGGCCAAAAAACCGGCTCTCGAACATCCCCCAAGGGGTTCTGGATTGTGAGAGTGCACAGGCCAGGCCGAGGGACCCCACCAGTGCACTATCAGGGCTGGGGAGGGACACGTGAGGTTGGCTGGCGGGGAGTGGCCATAGGAGGGCTCCAGGATGTGTCCATCCCATTTCGCTCAGGCCTGATCAGCTGGACCCCAGCAGCAAGCTAACCTACCGGTCAGAGCATCTGCCCCCTGGTGGTCAGTGCATGCCATAACGAGAAGTTGAGCGGCCTTAGGATATCATTAGCATATTACACTTTGATTGGTTGAATGGCCAACTGGCCGACCAGACACTTAGCATATTAGGTTTTGTTATATAGGATGTTTTCCCTTTAAATACTAGAGGCCCAGTACACAAAGTTCATGCATGGGGGATGGGGGGTCCCTCAGCCTGGCCTGCGTCCTCTCGCAATCTGGGACCTCTCGGGGGATGTTGGGCCTAAATCGGCAGTCGGACATCCTTCTTGCAATCTGGGACACTGCATGCACCAGTGACCATACTTTTCATACAGATGATACAGGTGAAAAGCATCTTGCTGTTGTATGGGCAGCTACATTTTTTTGCCCTAAAGGGTAGTACATAACATGATCCTTCTGAAGTAGTAGTACCATTTTCCCCATCTTATGGGTGGAAAAACTGAAGCAGAGAGAAGTTAAGTAATTGGCTTTGTCACACAGTTATAAGTGTCAGAATCAGGGTTGACGACAAAGTGTGCAAGCCAGAGTCCATGCATGTCATTGCTGCATCATCCTGTTTTTTCAGTGTTAGAGTAGCCTTGCCAACTTTTAATTTTTAAATCTAAGAGACTGTTCCCAATATATAGGGTAGGGTCCCTAGGCCTAGCCAGCAATCAGGACCATCTGTGGGGCAACCAGTGGGCAGGGCAATCGGGCAGGGCTCTGCTGGCATCTGCCTTGGCTGGCAGCCTGGTGCCACCCGATGGCCGACCCCATCCCCTGATGGCCGCCACAGATTGCCTCCCTCTGGGGGAAGATGCTCAATGCAGCTCCTTCGTTGAGTGCCTGCCCCCTGGTGGTCAGTGCGCATCATAGCATCTGGTTACTCCTCCAGTCATTCTGCTATTTGGTTGATGTGCATATTATGATTCTATTATATAGGATTTTGTTACTTTTATTTTTCTGGCCTAATGGCAAACAAAACACTCCCACTTAACTTAGCATTGTTTGAGGATCCCTGGAAGATAGGCTACAGAGAATATAATTCCTATGACTAAGAGCCTCTCTAGAAGAGAAAATGCCATTTTTTCTCTCTGAATAACTAAATGTGTCTTTATGATTTAAAATAAATAAGTCACTGAATAACTTATTCAACTGTTTCTCTAAAAACAGATATGGACCTTTTTGGTAATAGCATTGGTTATTATAGCATAGGTATAACCTTATTTGGTAATAGCATAGGACTTTTGTAGTTCCTATGAACAACAATAGGGAATGGCTTTTTCTTCGAAGGGTTGTATATTCCAATTCTTGGTGAAGAACTTATTCTTTAGTGTACTGAAAAATTACATTTGGTGCCCTGGAAATATTTATTTAAGTTCGGATGGAATATTATAGCAGAAAATATTTTTTTTCTTTACAAATTATATAAATATATATAATCCTAGTGACATGAATATTTATCAGATGATTTAAAATGTAGAATCCAAGTTCTTTATTTTTCTGAACAGTCATAGCCAAACTTCATGCATTGGTAGAAACAGTACAAATTGCATAGATTGTGCAAATTGAGACTCTTTAGTAGCATAAAGGTTCATTATTATATACTAGAGCAGTGCTCCTCAACCTTCCTAATGCCGCAACCCTTTAATACATTTCCTCATGTTGTGGTGACCCCAATTTCATTGTTACAAATTGAACATAATTAAAGCATAGTGATTAATCACAAAAACAATATGTAATTATATATGTGTTTTCCGATGGTCTTAAGTGACCCCTGTGAAAGGGTCGTTCGACCCCCAAAGGGGTCGCGACCCACAGGTTGAGAACCGCTGTACTAGAGGCTCGGTGCATGAATTCGTGCACAGGTGGGGTCCCTCTGGGGGGCCTGCAGGGATCCAGCCAAAACCCACAGTCCAACCCTGCCTGCAGCTCCTACCTGCCGTCCCTGCTCATCCTGGCCCCACTGTGCCTGCCGGGATCGATCAGGAGAGGCTCACGCTGCTGAACAGCATTCACCAGCCATGAGCCCTGCATTTGGCACCCTCCCAAGGGGAGTAGCCTGTAGGATCAGGCTGAAACCGGCTCTTCGACATCCCCCAGGGGTCTCGGATTGTGGATTGTGAGAGGGTGCTGGCCAGGCTGAGGGACCCCCCACCGGTGCACAATCTTGCTGGGGATTGGGCCAGGGAGGGACAGCAGGAGGGCTCTAGGGCGTGTCCGGCCCATCTTGCTCAGTCCCCATCAGCCTGACCCCAGAGCCAGTTGGAGAATCTGCCTCCTGGTGGTCAGTGCACATCATAGCGAGCGGTTGAACAACCTTAGCATATCATTAGCTTATTACGCTTTGATTGGTTGTTCGATTGTTCTGCCATTCAGTCTATTTGCATATTACCCTTTTATTATATAGGTTGACCAGCATTTTGTTGGCCCTCCCAAAAGAATCACATTGAAATTTATCTTTTCTCCATGTTGAAAAGGTAGGATTTGCCCATAAGAAAAGGTTAAGAAAAGTAGGTAGGTAGTCTCAGCCTCTTTGACCTTCTTCCACCCTCATAAATCTAATTCATCATTAAATTATCATTTCTACCTCCTGAATTTCTTTCAACCTATCCATCTCTCTGTTCTCACTACACTTATGATATCACCATCATGTCTACACTTCTGCAATAGCTCTTTTTTTTTTTAAATATTTTATTAATTTTTTACAGAGAGGAAGGGAGAGAGACAGGAAGTCAGAAACATAGATGAGAGAGAAACATCGATCAGCTGCCTCCCGCACATCTCCTACTGGGGATGTGCCCGCAACCCAGGTACATGCCCTTGACTGGAATCGAACCTGGGACCTTTCAGCCCGCAAGCCGACGCTCTATCCACTGAGCCAAACCGGTTTCGGCTGCAATAGCTCTTAACTGGTCTCCTGAATTCACTCTTCTTTCTTCTAATCTCATTGTTTTTAGAGTCATCTTTACAGCACACAACTCTCATCTTTTTGGTCTCCTGTTTAGAATTCAACCTAAAATCTCCATTCATTCTTCTTTGCCTAGTTAACTCCAACCACAATGGCCTTCCAATTCCCTGAAGGTGCCATTTGTTTTTTCTTCAGGGATTTTTGCAGATACTTGCTGCTTGGAATGCTCTTGTCCTTTTTATACCTCTTCACTTAATTCACTCCTCGTATTACCAATATCACCTTAAGTATTTTTTTCTTCAAAGGCCTTCCTCCACAGCCCAGACTAGAGTAGACTGTTTTTCCTCATTCTGTCATAAGTCACCCAGTTCATCTCACACCTGGCATGGTTGTAATTATTTGCTTAATCATTTGTTAATTTCTTTAAAAAAAAAAACAACACATGTTTTTATTGATTTTAGGGAGAGAAAGGGAAAGGGAGTGAAAGATGAAAACATTGATGAGAGAGAAACATCATTAATTGGCTGCCTCCTGCATGCCCCCCCACCGAGGATCGAGTCTAAAACCCTAGCATGTGCCCTGACTGGGAATCAAACCAGTGACCTCTTGGTTCATGGGTTGATGCTCAACTACTGAGCCATAACAGCCAGGCCATTTGTTAATATTCTTACCCACAAAATTAAAGCTTCATGAGAACAAGAACTGATGCCTGTTTTATTTACCACTATATGCCCACTGCTTAGGGAAATCCTAGTAAAAAGTATGAATTCAGTCGATATTTGTGGACTAATTGTTTCCATGGCTACTACTCGTCATTTAGATGTTTCACATACTGCAAATTCTTCTAGGTTATTTAACTTCTGTTCAGAATCTTCTAATTGTTTCTCATTTCACTCCAGTTACAACCTTAAGTCTTTATAAAGGCCTTACCTGATCTGCCTTTGTGCTCCCCTTCTCTACCTCTCCTAACAGTCAACTCCAGCCACTCTTGTCTCCTAGCTGATGCTCAGTAATGGAAAGTTTTCTTCTGCCTCAGGAACTTTGTACTTGATATTGCCTGTACCTGGAATGTTCTTGCCTTAGATGTCGAGGTGGCTTCATCCTTCATCTTCAGATCCTTCAAGTCATGACTTATCAGTAAATTTTCTTTCAAATTGTAGCCTCTTCACCACCCCATATCATCCCTATTCCTCTTCCCTGCTTTATTTTTCTCCATGGTAGTTATCTCTGACACTGTTTACCAGTGTTTCTCCCAATACCCAGAGTAGTGCCTGACACATGGAAGGCACTTAGAACTTATTTATTAAATGAACGAATTTAACTTGTACTCATAGAGATGCATATTTGCAATAATGAGACCTCTAACCTAAGTTGTAGGGACTTAATATTTTAAGTGGTTTTAAAAGTTGAGTTAATTAAGCTTATTTATATCTTGCTCTGTTCTAAAAGATATTTGAGGTGGCTTCTAAAAAAATAGTACAAAAGGATGAAGACGTAAAGAGGACAAAACAAAGAATGTAAGAGCAACATTAAACTGGGTAAAGTAATATGGAACATCATAGTGGTTAAAAACGGTTGTAAGTTTGACTCATTGAAGACTTGGCTTAGAAATGGTAATTGGACAGGAATCATGGATTTTTTTCTGTGGCACAGGTCACGGACATTTGAGTCTTGCATAGGAACCCAGAAAACCTATTTGGTTTAACGATAAAATTGTGAAATGGCTCTTCTAGAAAAACTTGCTTTGTATTAGGAAATTCCCTGTTGGTGTAAGATGCACACAGAGATGACAGTCATGGCTACCAGCCTCTGCTTATATTATGTCCAGGTCATTTCCAAGGTGATTCAAACTTGGATATTTTTGAAAGTCTGCTGACAAAGATACCAACTAGCACATTAATTACTCCGGTTTCTCCGACTTTAATCATGAGGTAGTATGAGATTCCAATTGCCGTAGCTTCCTTCCTTTTGAGGCAGATGATGGATGACGTAGAAATAGGTTTTTCGTTTTGCAATATATATATCTGTCAAATCATAATGTTGTAAACCTTAAACTAATACGAGGTTATATGTCAATTGTATTTCAATAAAACTGGTTTTAATACAATCAACAACTGAATTGGGGTGGAGAGCTGGGTGTAAAGCCGGTGGATCTTTCACCAATATAGCAGCCAAAATCAGAGCTACAGTGTGTGTATGTGAAGTTAAGTGGGGCATTATATGGTATGTGAGTCCATGTCTTTCTCTTTATGGAATATATACTTTTCTCATTCTATTTTGTCTTTTTTTTTTTTGCCATTTAAACTGAGTGTGAGAAACGTGGAGATACCTGCAGGCCAGACATAAACAAGGCATGGCTGCAGAGCTTTCAGGAACCTGCAGTACTTCATTAAACAAAGGGGGAATTTTGAGTGACAAGATAAGCATATTTAGCTAAATGGTATTCTGCTGGCAAAATGTGCTCTTATTTGACTTTCTCTTTTTTTTCTTTCTCTTTTTAACCTTCTCCTTTCTATCTTTGACCTAAAGAGAAACATTACTTTGAAACCAAATCTTCTGTCCTGCCCCATTTTTCAAGGTTGAAAAGGGGGAACTAAGCCAACATTAGACTTTTAGAGAAATAATGGAAATATGGGTTTTTTTTTAAATCATTTATGTTCTATACATTTAAAAGAAAAAAATGTGAGGAGACATAATAAGAACATCACAGAATCATTAAAATGGACAATTCTCATAAAAGGCAAGTAATTTTACCAAAAGCATTATGAATGCCATGTTGCTGATAAAATGAACATATTGGGTATGTTTAATCTATAAATACACATTCTTCTAAATAATTTAAAATGTGTTAGTTGAATGTACTTTACATATTTACTGGAACTTTATGTTCATTTTTAGAAAAATCAAGCATCTCGTCAGTTTGGTGTTTGATGAGTACTAGTGGAAAACCTGAGAACAGACAGAACTATCAGTGTAAAAATAATGCAAACATCATCATATCTTTTAGCATAAGTGGTGCAGAAGCAGAAAGATCTTCTTTTCAGTAAAAGTGGTGAAGTGGCAGAAAGAAAATATCTCCCAGCATCTTTGCTGACACAAATTTTGCTATAGTGAGGACAAAAAAATATGTCCAAGATTTTAACGCACTATTTCCCAACTGTGTTATTCAGAATGCTAACGCAGCTAAAAAAGACTTAAACCAAAAGCGTTCAGATTAAGTTTGGAAAATGTTGCATTCTTTTTTGGAACAGCTAAAAAAGACTCTTAAACCAAAAGCGTTCTGAATTAAGTTTGGAAAATGTTGCATTCTTTTTTGGAAATTTATAATGCACTTTTCAAACTTAAGTGTTGCCAGAACACTTCTGCTCATAAAATCTTAGTAGCCCTTGGAATAGGATATCAGAAAATGTTCTAGATTTAAAAATATATTTTAAGACATATACATACATATATATGTGTATAATAATATATTCTACAATAGTATTTGATATACTCTGAAACTAAGTAAGTAAATCCTAATTATCAATAAAATTTTCATCCAAAGTAGAATAAAGGTATTAAAATATTAAATGAATATAGTTATTAAAATATTAAAATTATTCTAAAACTAGAGGCTGGGTGCACAAATTCATGCACCAGGAGGGTCTCTCGGCCTGGGCTGCAGGATCAGGCAGAAACCGGCTCTCCAACATCCCCTGAGGGGTCTCAGATTACAAGAGGGCGCAGGCCAGGCCAAGGGACCCCACTGATGCACAATTGGGGCAGGGGAGGGACATGGGAGGTTGGCCAACCAGGGAGGGACTGCAGGAGGGCCCCAGGGCATGTCTGGCCCATCCTGCTCAGTCCCAACCAGCCAGAACCCAGCAGCAAGCTAACGTGGGTGTAAAGCCGGTGCATCTCCCCCCTGGTGGTCAGTGCATGTCATAGCAACTGGTCGACCGATCAACTGTCTGCCCCCTGGTAGTCAGTGCACATCATAGCAAGTGGTTGAGTGGTCTTAACATATCATTAGTATATTATGCTTTGATTGGTTGAAAAGATGACGGGATGACCAGATACTTAGCATATTACTCTTTTATTATATGGGACTAGAGGCCCAATGCACGAAATTCGTGCAAGAGTAGGCCTTCCTTCCCCCAGCTGCTGGCACGGGCTTCCCTCTGGCACTGGGGACCCAAGCTTCCCTCCTGCTGCTGGCAGGCACCCGGGACCTGGGCTTCCCTCATAGCATTGGCTTCGTCCAGAAGGATGTCCAGTCCAATTAGCATATTATGCTTTCATTATTATAGGTTGGTACATATGTACTAAATGGATTGTGTGGTCATTAAAAAATTTATGCAATGTTGGTATAGATAATTACTATCTTTTCCTGGAAGCACTTCCTTTACTTAGCCTCCAGTACATGACACCCTTTGGGCTTACCTCCTACTTCTCTGACTATTCCTTCTACCAGACTCAATTCTCTTGAAGATCTTATCTGGTCTCAAGGATTTAATACCATCTTTACTTGAAAATTTTTATCTCCAGCTTGAGCTCTCCTCTGCACTTCAAAACTGCCAATTGAACATTTCCATTTGTATGCTAAATATTCATCTCAAACTTAACATGTTCAAAATTGAACTTTAATATTCCCTCTCATCAAAATTTTTTTTTTTAGTTTTTTCCTCAGTAACAGACAATTCCATCCATCCTGTTTCTCAACCCTGGAGTTAGCCTTGACTGCTTTCTTTCTCTCATATCTGCAAACATATCCTTTAGAAAGTCCTGTTATCTCTGCCCTAAAAATACAATCAGGACCCAATCACCTCTACTGCTACCCCTTACACTTGCCTCCTAATTTATCTTCTTGCTTTTACCCTTGCCCCTTTCAATCTATTAACATAGTAGCCACAGTGACCCAGTTAAAACAGAAGGCATATCACATCACTCTGCTTAAAACTGCAAAAGCTTCCTACCTCAAGAATGAAAACCCTTTACCTCTCCTACTTCTCTTCCCCAGATGCTCTTGCTTCAAGTCTCTGTGTGTAGGAACTTCGCTGGTGCTGTTCCCTGTGCTTGGAATGCTCTAGGTACCATGTGGCACTTTCCTCCGCCTCTTTCAGGACTTGACTCAGAGGTCACCTCCTCAGGGAGGTCTAACTGCCAACCCCTACTCCCTTTCATCACACACACTTCTTAATCTCTTTTTCTTGCTTTCTTTTTCTCTTTAACACTTCTTAGTAAGTAACATTCTCCATATTTCCCTTATTTATCTTATTTCTCTCTTGCAATACTAGAATGTAAGCTGCATGAGAGCAGGGTGAATTGTTTCATCTTTTTTTGTTTGGTTGTTCTCTGTTATAACCCTAGTGTTTAGAACAAGGCCTGGTTCATAGAAGGTACTAAATAAATATTTGTGGAATGAACTAATGAATCAGTCACTTATGGAATTGCTTAATAGTATTAATTCAGTGACTATAATATTGTTTAGTTTCCTTAATGTGACTGAAAATAAAATAAAGGTTGCATCTATACATAAATCAAAGCAGTTTTGAGATAATGGGGAAAATCCCATTTAAATTGAGAATTTCTCAGAATGTCAGTATACATTTATACTCATTCAAATACCATTTATTCAACACTTGCTGTTTTCAGATGTGCTTTCAATATGCAATTAGAAATAATACTTTCAACAAGTTAGAATTCAGTAAATTGCTCCTAAATGAATAGGTAAACATAGTATAGTGGTAGTATCTTTTTCTGAACTTGCTATAGCATGTAAAAATTGATGTGCAGAATATGGCACCCAATTTAACTGGAGTAAATAAAAGAGTACATATAAATAGAAAAAACAACAACAAAAGAAGGCACAAGAGAACACTGACTTCCAATCCTATCTAATAAAAGACAAAAAGGGTAATTAACCGTACCTCCACTACGCTTCCCATTGGCTAATGTCCAGGAAGATGCATATAAAGAACACTGATAGCAACCCATAATTACTTAACAGTTTATACTGCTCTTTTACTCTGATGATCTCATTTGTTCTTTAAAAATAATGCTGGGAGGAAGCTATTAGTATACCCAACCTACAGATTGAGAAACCAACTTTTAGAGTTGACCCGATGCCATATAGTTATCAAAGGGACTATCTAGAACAAGAACCCTGGTATTTTGTCTCTAAATTTTGTCTACTTGCCATTGCACAGCTCTGCTCTCCTTGGTATAGATAATGTCTTGTGTAAATTATTCCTTCCTTAGCCCTCC
>NW_006297821.1:3416168-3418877 GCF_000327345.1 Myotis davidii
TTGTTAAAAAAATTAAATGAGGTAACATCCTATATAATAAAAGGCTAATATGCAAATCAACCGAATGGCAGAATGTGTGTCCCTATGACACACACAGACCACAAGGGAGCAGATGCTTAATGCAGAAGCTGCACCCTATTGGTCAGTGTGCAGCTGGTGAGCGCAGCGGCGGTGGTGGGATCCTCTCCTGCCTCCGCAGCAGCGCTAAGGATGTCTAATTGCAGCTTAGGTCTGCTCCCTGCTGGCAAGTGGACATCCCTTGAGGGCTGCCAGGCTGCCAGAGGGATGTCTGATTGCCAGCTTAGGCCCAATCCCCCAGGGAGCAGGCCTAAGCCAGCAGGTAGTCATCCCCCTAGGGTCCCAGACTGCGAGAGGGCACAGGCCAGGCTGAGGGACCCCTCCAAGTGCACAAATTTTTGTGCACCGGGCCTCTAGTCTATAATAATAAAAGCATAATATGCTAATTAGACCAGACGTCCTTCCAGACAAGAGCCGGAGGGAAGCCAGGATCTGGTCCTGGCTGAGGGTGTGAGTGGCACCAGCAGTGGGTGTGAACAGCGGCTCCAGTAGCAGGTGCAAATGGGGCTGTCGCCGGCAGTGGGTACGAGAGGCGGCTGCTGGCCCCAATTGTCCCTCAGGAGCAGGGGGAAGTGGAGAAGCCCTGAGGGGCAATCGGGGCCAACAGCCACCACTCATACCCACTGCCAGCACTGAGCGATCAGGGCTAGCGCCGAGCAATCGGGCCAGCACTGGGCGCCAGCAGTGGGTGCAAGTGGTGGCTCTGGAGCCAGCAGCGGGTGTGAGCAGGGCTGGTGCCGGCAGCAGGTGTAAGCACCTGGCAGGACTGTGGCACGCAGGAGCAAAGAATTTTCAGTAACCACCAGAGGCTCACCCCGATGACAGCGACCAGTGTCCCACTGTGGTCTGGCACCCCTGCTCACCTGCTATACCACACTGCCGCAGCTGATGCCTGCCATGTTCCATGCTTTCCCACCTTTTGCCGAAGCCTGCCATGCTCCCCATGTGCCCCCTGGTGGTCATCACACATCATAGGTGATCAGTGCACATCATAGCGACCGGTTGTTCGGTTATTCAGTTGTTCTGCTGTTTGGTCTATTTGCATATTAGGGTTTTATGTATACAAGTAGTACTAGAGGCCCAAGTGGGCCTAAGCTGGCAGTCAGACATCCTTAGCACTGCTGTGGAAACAGGAGAGGCTCCTGCCACCGGCGCTGCACTTGCCAGCCATGAGCCCAGCTTCTGGTGACAGCGACCAGTGTCCCGCTGTGGTCTGGCACCCCTGCTCACCTGCGCCACCATATGGCCACAGCTGATGCCTGCCATATTCCGTGCTCTCCCACCTTTTGCCGAAGCCCATGTTCCCCATGCACCCCCTGGTGGTCATCATACATCATAGGTGGTCAGTGCACATCATAGCAACCGGTTGTTCGGTTATTCAGTTGTTCCGCTGTTTGGTCTATTTGCATATTAGGGTTTTATGTATATAAATAGTATATATATTGCAGATGCATATATAGAATGAAGATAAAAATGGAAACAAATACCAAGATAAAGGAGATTTATGAAATCATATGAGATTTTAATGATAAGCATGGAATATTAAAAGGTGGTAACATTTTTTAGATACAAATTTGTGCCAAAATTAAAAACATTAATAAACAGCAAATAAATGAAACAATGTGTTTTCTAGATGTGGTTTTAGATTTTAAAACATTTGTAGTTACATGTGAAAATTAAATAAACTCTCAAATCTAAAAAACTTCACATTAAATTTTGGGGAGGGAATTTTGCTTCTGTTTAGGATGTTGAAAGTTGCAAGAGAATATTTCTCCTACCCTAACACTGAGAAAAAGCCTGATAATCTACAAAGCCAACTTTTGTTGAGTCCATTAGAGCATTGAGATCGCAAGGCAACCAAATGAACTAAAATTCCAAAGAGAAACAAGCCCTTCTGAGGAGAGATGGGACACAGGAACTGTTTTTACCTTTGGCAGAACATGGAAGGAAGAGGCAGCCACCATAAAAATGGATAAGAAGAGAGCAGCTAACATTTTAATGAATTCTTGAAGTCTGGGTATGGGCTAGAGTAACTGTTTAAAATAACCAGGAGCCCACGACATGAGGGGAGTCTGCATTCATATTAAGCTCTTTTCTATGGGATCCTTTTATTAGTTCCTTAGGGCTGCCATAACATAAGTACTACGAAATGAGAATGACTTAAAATACCAGAAATTTATTCTATCACAGCTCTGGATGCTAGAAGTCCAAAATCAGAGTCAGGCCCTAGCCAGTTTGGCTCAGTGGACAGAGTGTTGGCCTGCAGACTGAAGGGTCCTGGGTTCCATTCCAGTCAAGGGCATGTTCTTTGGTTGCAGGCTTATTCCTCTGCCCTGGTCAGGGCGCATGTGGGAGGCAACCAATCAATGTGTCTCTCTCACACAAATGTTTCTCTCTGTGTGTGTGTGTGTCACTCTCTCCTTTCCACTCTCTAAAAATCAATGGAAAGATATCCTTGGATAAGGATTAACAAAAAGAAAAAAGAGTTGGTAGGCCATGCTCTCTTCTCCAGAGGATCTAGGGAAGAATCTGCTTCATGCCTTTCTCTTAGCTTCTGGTGTTTACAGGCAATCCTTGGCATTCCTTGCTTTGTGACAGCATAATTCTAACCTCTGTTTTTATAATTGAAAG
>NW_006297821.1:3418933-3431739 GCF_000327345.1 Myotis davidii
TCATATGGTTTTTGTTGTTCATTCTGTTAATGTGGTGTATTACATTGATTGATTTTTGCGTGTTGAACTCTCCTTGCATTCCATAAATAAGTCCCTCTTGGTTATGGTATAACTGTATAATCCTTTTAATGTATTGTTGAATCTGGTTTCCCAAATTTTGTTGAGGATTTTTACATCAACATTCATCAAAGATATTGGTATGTAGTTTACTTGTGGTATTTTTGTAGTCTCATTTTAGGATCAGGGAAATGCTGGCCTCATAAAATAACTTACCTTTGGAAGTGTCCCCTCCTCTTTGTTGTTTTGGAGTAGTTTGAGAAGTTGTGGTGTTAATTCTTCTGTAAATGTTTAAATTCTTTAATGAAGCCATCTGGTCCTGGACTTTCCTCTGTGGGAAGTTTATGAGTACTGATTCACTATTCTTGCCAGATAAAGGTTTCTTCAGATTTTCTATTTCTTTATGATTCACCCTTGGTAGTTTGTATGTTTCTAGAAATTTATCAGTTTCTTCTAGATTATCCAATTTGTTGGAATATAATTGTTTATAGTAGATGCTTCAGATCCTTTTATTTTTGTGGTATCAGTTATAATGTCTCCTCTTTCATTTCAGATGTTTGTCATTTGAGTCTTCTTTAGTCTAGCTAAGAATGGTCATTTTTGTTGATCTTTTTAAAAAACCAGCTCTTAGTTTCATTGATTTTTTTCCTGTTCTCTATTTTGTTTATTATCACACTAATCTTTATTATTTCCTTCCTTCTACTAATTGGGTTTAGTTTTTTATTTCTTTTCTAGTTCTTTGAGGTATAAAGTTAGGTTGTTGATTTGACATATTTCTTCTTTTTTAATGTAGGCTTTACCACTACAAACTCCTCTCTTAATACTACTTTTGCTGAATCCCGTAAGTTTTAGTATGTTGTGTTTTCATTTTCATTTGTCTCAAGATATTTTCTAATTTCCCATGTGATTTCTCCTTTGACTCACAGTTTGCAAGGGTGTGTTTTTTAATTTCCATATATTTGTGAATTTTACCATTTGTATTTTTCAGCTTCAGAATTGGTTGTTCTTTTTATGCTTTCTTTGTTGATATTCTCATTTTATTCATGCATCATTTTTCTGCTTTTCTTTAGTTGTCTATTTGTGTTCTCTTATAGCACACTGAGCATCTTTAAGAAATTTTTTGCATTCTTTGTCAATTCATAGACCTTTCTTTCTCTCTCTCTCTCTCTCTTTCTTTCTTTCCTATTAATCCTCACCAGAAGATATTTTTCCCATTGATTATTTTAGACAGAGTGGAAGAGAGGCAGGGAGGGGAAGAGCGAGAGAGAAACATCAGTAAGTTGCCCCCCACAAGCACCCCTGGGGATTGAACCTGCAGCCCAGATATGTGCCCTTGACCAGGAATCAAACCTGGCACCTTTCAGTTTGTGGGCTGACACTCTAACCACTGAGAGACATCAGTCAGGACCTAGACCTCTATTTCTTTAGGGTCAGTTTGGGAGATTCATTTTACTCTGATCAGGATGAACTTTGCCAGCTTGGGGGAAGGGCTATAACAGGTGAAATGAAATGTTTTTCTTACCCATGTCAATGTGGCTCTTCTTGGCTTGAAGCTTTCCTGGGATACTATCACTTCTTAACTGATTTCTGGAGACCACATAAAGGCTTTTTAGTCCATATATTGTTAAGTTACTGTTTCTGCGGGGGCTAGATCTGGGACTTCCTGTTCTGCTGTCTTGCTGACCCTCTGTCGGGCAGTGAGGTTTGGGGGCTCCTACACCACCCTGTTTTCTCTATTTACTAGGACTCCAGCCATGTTGGGTTAGGGCCTACCCTATTCCAGTATGACCTCATCTCAACTTGGTTACGTCTGCAAAGAGCCTGCTTCCAAATCAAATCACACTCGCAGATACCAGGGGTTAGGGCTTCAACTTACCTTTTGAGGGGGACACAATTACACTTACAGCAGCTTTTATGGTGCTCATAAAAGATTGAGGGCAAAACAGGAGATTGGAGAGAGCAACGTTTTAAGACACAGTTACAAAACTCTGCCACTTTACCAATCGTTCTCTTACATGAAGTAAAAATCTTAATGCACTGGGGAAGGGGCAGGAAACCTTTCTGTTTTCAGAGTACAGGCAAAGGTTCACAGGAGGTAGGTTAAAATCAAAGGCTTTCTGCCCTACGGACGTGCAGGAACCTCTCCACCAGTAGCTGCTGCTGCCTTGTGGTTAATGTGGTGCTAGAGAGTTTTTTGCAGTGTTTCCTAACAGATTAAAGTAGCATTTCACTGCCATAGGGTTGGGGATGCAGAAAGCCTCATTGCCAAGACCTGCTTAACATTGAGGTTGGACCAAGAGGACCAGGTATGATGTTGGAACTATCAAATAGGGACTTTAATTATGATAGAAATGTTAAAGAATCTAGTAGGAAAGGTGGGGCATATGCATGAAGACATGAGGAATTTTAGCAGAGAAATATAAACTAAAGAGTCAGATTGACATCCTATATAATAAAAGGCTAATATGCAAATCGACCAAACAGCGGGATGACCGGCTGCTATAATGTGCACCGACCACCACGGGATAGATGCTCAATACAGGAGCTGCCCCCTGGTGGTCAGTGCATTCCCGCAGAGGGAGCACTGTTCAGCCAGAAGCTGGTGAGCGCAGTGGGGGTGGCAGAAGCCTCTCCCGTCTCTGCGGCAGCACTAAGGAAGTCTTACTGCTGGCTTAGTCCCACTCCTCATGGGTAGTGGGCCTAAGCCATCAGTCAGACATCCCCCAACGGCTCCTGAACTGTGAAAGGGCTCAGGTCGACTGAGGGACACACACCCGCTTCCCCAACTGCACAAATTTTGTGCACCGGGCCTCTAGTATTAAAATAAAAAATATGATATCCAAGGTGAAGAATGTGTCTGGCAGGCTATCATCAGACTGGACCCAGCTGAGGGATGAATACGTGACCTTGAAAATAGGTCAATAGTGTCCAAACTGAAGCACAGAAGGAAAGAAAGAGTGATGTGAAAAGAAAAAGAAATGAAAATAATATGGTATAACTTTTCAAGTATCTAGTTATTCCTATTGATGGACAGAGGAAGGCAGCACCTGCCACTATGCTACCATTGCCATTTCTCTGCCTTCATTTTTGTGTTTCTCAATGCTTCTCTGTTCCAGCTGCTTTCTGCTTCTGGCATTTATGTTGGTGAGTGAAAGCCACACCGAACTTCCCAGAAGACAGTCAGGCTCTTTTGTGGTACTTAAAGACAACCTCCTAGTTCAGAGAGAAGGCACTTTGAAGTAACCAGTGTCTCCAAATTATGTGTCTCTAAAGAGCTGCAACCAGTGGTACCTTGATACAACTGGCACCTTATTTTTCTTCTATTTTAGAATGAGTTTCCTAGGAATGTCCCTACTCCAAATGGCAGTACCCCTTGCTTCCTTCCTCTTTTGATAATGTCGGTCTTGCTGTCATCCCCAGAGACTTCTTTACTCATTTTCTCGGCAGCCCAGGAAGGTCTGATGTTCCACAGAAGATTCCAGCCAGTTATAAAACAGTGTAGAGATATTCCAGGAAACATATTTAAAAAGTGTCCTCCCTCTACTTTTTCTCCATTCACTCATCTCAATTTCTGAAACACAAGTACATTCTGTAGAAGCTCAGATTGTGAAATGATTAATTTTTGCCTGTCCTGAAACAGCTTTTGAGAGCAAGATAGATGACTAGGCTAAAATTCTAGGGCAACACTCACTATGCTTTCATCTTCTGAAAATGAGAGAGAGAGAGAAGTGCCAAGAGTGAAACTAGAGGTGTGGCCTAGATTGGGAAAATATTTGGTTTCTATTCTAAATCATCCCCACTGTTGCTTATGACTGTATTAATTTTCAGTGGTTTAGGGTTAGTTTCACAACCAACTCCCACTGGAAAAGACAGGTTTTCCGTATGTCTTTTCACAGTAAGTCAAAATAGCTTATTCTGGATGAAAATGGCTATTTTAGAAATACCCAAATAAAGCAACCCCCCCAAAAAAAATGCATTATATCATCTAGATTCTACGGTAGTTATAGAAATATAATGGATTAATTATGGACCCAGATTCCCACTTCAGCATGTTTAGTGTTTGACATGCTTAAAAATTGTCCTGTCTTTGATAGCTTAAAGCTATAGCAAGGGTAAATTTCTTGAATTGGGTAAATAAGTGAAATTTTTCTGTGTATAATTGATCATATCAATACATAATATTATACATATTTAAATGTGATCCTTTCTTAAATGGTCTAAGAGGGGAAAAAGCCTTTCATTTTGTGTAAAGTTTATTGATTCATCTGTGATATCCAGGTTCAAGGTACAGACTGCTATCACTTGGCATACCATTCTAATGTATCATGTGAGAGTCGTTTCTGTTTGAAACTTCCAAACAGATACTCCAGAACTGCGGGGAATTCCAGCAAGGTCACTCACCCATTGAAACTTGAAAGAAAAAAAAAGGGGGGAGGGGTTAACCTTTGTGTAAACATTAACTATGCTTTTTAATGGCTTTTTAATATTAAAGGGAGCACTCAAGCTGGATTCCTTTTATATTTTAAATCAAAAATAGTAAATTTAATTAATTTGGAGGGTAAGTTTACATATCTCTTCTGGATTGGCAGAATATCTAATGCTTAGAAAAATGGCTTTCCATAGTTTAGTCCTTAAACCACAAGGAGACAGAGTACACTAGGCATGAATTCCTAAAAAGGATTTCTTTGTTTTTCTCGGTAGTTATGTCACTTGAAACAGACCCAGTTCTTGCTCTTGAAGCTTTATAAACCTGTCCTTAACTGACATTGAAAAACAGGCATTGGATGAGGCAAACATCGGTGGATGTACGCAATGAATTGAAGTATTGTCGTTCTGTAAATGTCTGTTGTGTGGTCTAAATACACCATGAAATGTGACTGTTTAGACAACAGCAAGAGGAGTCACTCATCCATCGGCTGGCAGTCTATTCAGTCCTGGTTCTTTAAGTCCATATTTTATTTCATGTTAAAATCTGCATCTATGGTACTTCATAAAATGACAGCATATTGAATTTAGTTTTAATTTTCATTATTGTATACCTTTCAAGTCTTTTGTTGGTGCAGCTGCGTCTGAGTTGGTAGGACCTTTGCAAAAGGCTCAGTGTCTGACCTGCAGGGGCCGCATAAGTTGGTGCTCTCTGTCCCTCCTGCTCCATGTACCTCCCCGTGTTGCAGTAGTGGCAGATGCAGCCACTGTCTACCTGTGGACAAAGCAGGGCTTTTATAAGAGAAGTTTATTAAATATTGAGTAGATACAAAATATTTATAAAGTATCCATAAGGCTTATTGGAATAACTGTATAGGGAACACATGTGTACCTCCAGCTCAGTGTAAAAAAAGTAGTATTACCATTATCTCTAGAATCTCCTTTGTATTTCTCTCTGATCCCAAGCTTTTCCTGCTCCCTCAAAGGTAACCAAAGTTATGAATTTTGTGTTAATAATTTGCTGCTTCTTTCAATGCTTTTATCACATCTGTGTATTTCTAAACAGTTTGTTGATTAATTTTACATGTTTTTGAACTTTACAAAAATGGAATCATATTATATATATTTTTCTGGAACTTACTGAGTCTTTGCTCAACAGTATAGCTTAGATTTGTTCATGTCAATGCATGTGGCTATTGCTCATTAGTCTTCACCGCTGTACAGTAGTACATTGTGTGAGTATTTCAGAACTTATTAGCAGATGAATTGATTGATGGACATTTGGAATATTCCAGTTTTTAGTTATTACAAATATTGCTCCTATATATACATATATCTTTGTGTATGTATTTGCCATACATTCGCAAGGACTTGACTAGAGGGCAGAGGAGATCCATGTGAGCACACCTAGAGCCAGTCACTGCGTGCTCAGGGGTCATGGCACAGCTGTTGGGGACCTCTGCGAGGGGGTGTGCCTGGGAGTTGAATTGCTGGTTTTATGAACATGCTTCTTCAACTTCTCTTGGTAATATCAAATTGCAGAATTCTACCAGTCTCATGATTATAGAGGTCAAGTAGGAAAAATATAATTTTTTATGCTCTAGGATATCAACTGAGATTTGCTTTCTCAAAACATAGTAATATCTAAATTCCTTTAAAATGTGACAGCAGAGATGAACACGGCATTAGACGATGTTAAGAAGTGACAACATGCCCCCATGGTTATTATTCATTGTGAAAGCCGACACCCTAGGCTGGATGCAATGCTTGCAAGAGCTGTAATTCTGTCTTCCAGGTTTAGTGTTTCATTAATGTTTTGTTTTTTAGCCCCGGGTGGTACTTTCAGACAGTGTATACAGACGGAGTAAAGAGAGCTAGTGGTGTCAAACTTTTAGTTTAGAAACCTAAGCATTTAGAAAAGGAGCTGGTTTGTTTTAACCATCTGTAAAATTGGTTTTCTTTAAACAGTAAAAATCTTTATCAGAATTAACACTGGGGTCATAAATGATGATATTACTATCCCGACTCAGATGACATCAGACTAGACAATTGATTTTTTAAAATGTACTAACCCTACATATTTTTCCCAAGACATTTTCAAGAAGCTCCTGTGTATTACTTACGGTTACTTGGCTTCACACAAAAGATATAAAATAAATCTTTACTTGGTGGAAGCATTGCTCTGTGGCTTGTAGACCAAAGCTGTTTAAAATTAGATGGAAAATATCAGAGCAAAGCTTTCAGATTTATGTTTAGCCTGGTTTATGAAGACCTAATGCCAAAGTAGTATTTTATTTTATTTTTTCTAACAATATGGAATGCTTCACAAAGTTGTGTTTTATCCTTGCACAGGGGCCATATTAATCTTCTCTGTATCATTCCAATTTTAGTATATGTGCTGCCAAAGCAAGCCCAAAACTAGTGTTATGCCCAGATTTCAAGATCCCCAAGAAAACCACACCAGGGAGCCAGTCCGATGCAAAAGCAGGAGGTCCTTTATTGAGCTAGCTAACTCGACCCCGCCCTCCGGTCGGCTCAGTGATCGGAAGCAGAGTGCCACCCGTGAGAAAATCAGGGCTTTAATAGGGGGGTGGAGTGAGGGGAGGGGAGCTGACTGTGGGCCCTGCCGATTGGCCAGGCGCAAGTCGGGTCTTGTTACACAGGATGTGGTCATCTCTATGGCGCGCATGTTTCTCGATTGTCATTGGTTAGTTTAAAGAAATCCCGGCTTCCGGGAAGAAGGTACTTTCCTGAGCACATGGCGACTGCCCCAACATGGAGGATCCGGGGTAAGATAGAGGGCATAGCCCTCGCCCTTTCATTAGTATTTTAATTGAGTTGGCAGAAAAGTACGTATAAAAACTGTACTTCCATTTTACTGGTCTATGGTGCCCTACACATCAGTCAAGGTTTCAGTTGTTTCTATATAATTAAAATTTGAAGCACAGTCACCAGTTTTTGTATTAACACTTACGTTTACAGTCTGTGTGTCCATATGCGTACATATACAGTAGTCTCCCCCCATCTTTGGATGTTTGAAATCGCAGGTAGTACTGAACCCTGTGTACAGCAAGTCCTCACTTAATGTCATTGGTAGGTTCTGCAACTTTAAGCAAAACAATGTATAATAAAATTAATTTTACCACAGGCTAATTGATATGAACAAGAGTTAAGTTCCTATGGCTTCTCATCAAAATTATAATGAAACAATATCGAACAAAATGATGTTATTCAAGCACCGGCCAAATTCTGTTTTTTCCTATACATGCATACCTATGATAAAATTTAACTTATAAATTAGGCCCAGTAGGAGGTTAACAACATAACTAATAATAAAATAGAACAATTATAACAATATACTGTAATAAAAGTTATCTGAATGTAGTCTCTCAAAATATCTTATTGTGCTGTACTCAGCTTTTCACTTAAAGGAAACACTTTATGACTTCTCTTTGGTGTATCCCAATTGCCAGCATCACTACTCTTGCGCTTTGGGGCCATTATTAAGTAAAATAAGTGTTACTTGAACACAAGCACTGCGATACTGAGATAGTTGATCTGATAACCCGAATGGCTTCTAATCAACTAACAGGCAGGTAGCTGTACAGTGTGGATATGCTGGACAAAGGGGTGATCCACGGCCGGGGCAGGACAGAGTGGGATGGTGCAGTACTTAAAACTTGTGAATTGTTTATTTATGGAATTTTCCATGTAATATTTTTGGATCACAGTTGACTGAAACTGCAAAAAACAAAATTACAGATATAAGCAGACACACCACACATATATGTATATATATTATATATGTGTGTATATGTATGTATGTATGTATGTATATAGTATTGGTAGTACTTAGTATATATATGCATCATTCTCAAATAGCATTGATTAAGCATCTGAGTATATGACACTGACTTCCCTCTACATGTGTAGCTAAGCTCTAGCTACAGGCATAAAGGATAAATAATATATGGTTACTATAAATAGCAATAGAAAATAGTGGTAAATATAAATTCAAGATTTTGTCCATTAGTTTTCTTGTTTGAATATGGAATGCTTGTTGTAATTTTCCATATGAGGCCATAGTTCATAAAGTTATTTTTAAATTTTAGGCATCCTGAGTTTTAATAGCAAGCACACATTTCAACATAGCTGGCCATTATGATTTGTACCCAAGTGCCCCTTATAAAAGTGGAGAGTGAATTTGTAGCCCTAGAAATAGGAAGGTGACCTCCTATAAAGACATTCTATACTTGCATTTCAGAATTCATTGTAAATTCTGCATTCTTCTCTCTGTTTCAATACATTTATCCCCAAATAAAGCTGATGCTGCATAAAGACATCCCGTGGCTTCCAATACTCCAGTTTGAGAAGCATGATAATAAATGGAATCCCATTTCCCAAAGGCCTTTAAGTCAGAAATGCTTTCTTATAAGGAAGTTTCGACTTCATAGTCTGGGTTCCATGTAGGCCTTACTGAAAGTGTAACGGGTTCTCCTGAGTCGCCTCCTCGGTGTCAGGGGTTTCTCTCCATCTTTTGGACCGCCTGCCTTGTTGTCTTTGTGTGTCATTTCTTGGACAGTGCTTTTGATGAAACCCTTCTTCTTTGATCTTTGTTTTATCTTGGTTTCCCTATCCTGTTTCTTTTCAAAGCTCTTAGGCCATTCCTTCCTGTCTTTGTTATTCCTCTCTCCCCCTAATTGTGATTCTGTTCCCAGTTAGGTTTTAGCTTCTCCTTCCTCACTTGATATCACTTTTCTCAGCTATTTCAGTTCTGTTCTCTCACTTATAATATCCAGGTGCCTTTTGGACAATCCAACTAGGACATTTTAAGGTCACTTCATATTTGACATTTATAAACTCACTCTCACATCCCCAGTGCCTTGCATAGAGCCTGGCACAGTAGGTACCAACAAATACTTACTGAATGAATGAATTAAATGAATCTCATTTCCCTTCAGACCAGATTCCTCCTCTAATTTTCACCTTTTGTCATGGTATCACTGTTCTTACCTCTGCTCTCTGCTATTGCAAGTATTTCGTTGATTTTTTTTCTTTTGAAATATATCATATATGTATTAGTTATTTTTATGACTTTAACTCTATGGAGGTGCTTGGCAACTCATGCCAACATTACTCCTACGGTTTCCCATCTGGCCTATTCGGTTCTAATCTCTTTTCTCTCCAAGCTATTTCCACCACAGCTACTCTAATAACTTTTTAAATGTTTACTTATTTCTTGTTTTAATGTGCTGTTTATTTTTGGAATAATTTTAGGTTTATAAAGAAATTGCAAAAATAGTACTTTTACCCAGTTTCTTCTGATGTTAAATTAACATTTTACATAAGCATGGCTCATTTGCCAAAATTAAGAAATTAGCATTGGGCCCTGGCTGGTGTGACTCACAGTTGGTTAGAGCATTGTCCTGTACACTGAAAGGCAGCAAGTTTGATTTCCAGTCAGGGCACATACCCAGGTTTTGAGTTCGATCCCCGGTTAAGGTGCATGCCAGAGGCAACCGATTGGTGTTTCTCTCACACATGATCTCTCTCTCTCTCTCTCTCTCTCTCTCTCTCTCTCTCTCCCCCCCCATATCCCTCCCTTCCTCGCTCTAAAAAATTGTTTTAAAAAATTAACATCGCCACATAGCTATTAACTAAAACCCAGACTTCATTCAGTTTTCACTAGATTTTCCACTGCTGTGCTTTTGCCACATTACCGTTTAGCATATCATCAGGCCTCATTTGGAGTATTCTATTCAGTTCTAGGTATTATATTTCAAAGGGGCATTTTTGAAGTTAAAGTACCTGCATTATTTTTCTGTTGCTTCCAAAACAATTTATCACAAATTTAGTGGCTTAAAACAATGCAAATTTATTATCTTACAATCTGTAGGTCCAAAATCCAGCATGAATCTCACTGGGCTAAGACCAAGCTACCTCAAGGCTGATTCCTGGCCATTTCCAACTTCAAGTAGCTCCCTTCCCCCATCTTCAGAGCCAGCAAGAGCAAGTCCAGTCTCACTTTGCCTCTCTCTGACCACAGCTGGGAAAGGTTCACCACTTCCAGAGGACTCGTGTGATTACTTTGGACCCATCTGGATAATCTCCCCGTCTCAAAATCCTTAACCTCAAAGAAATTGTGTTTTAAAAAATTAACATTGGCTCATAACTATTAACTAAAATGCAGACTTTATTCAGTTTTCACTAGATTTTCCACTGCTGTACTTTCGCCATGCAAGGTGACATATTCACAGGTTCTAGTGATTAGGGCATGCACATCCCCGGGGGGGCGGGGGGGGGGGCGGACCATTATTCTGCCTACTCAGTGCTTGTTACAGAGGACCACCAGGAAGGGTGAAGGAGCTAAATTGGATACAGAGGATCAGGAAAAGAAGAATTGGAGATGATCCTAAAATTTCATGCCTAGGAAAGAAGAGATGATGTTCATAAAATGATTAGTGTAGTAAGTACATAATAAATGGTTTTTGCTTTGAAGGCTAACTCAGAAATTTCAGGCATATAGTGGTTCAGAGGGGAAAGAAGATTAGGGATGGGAAAGCGGATGAAACAGAATTTGGGATCCAAGTTGTCACTTTACATTAGATCAGCAGGTGGTTTCATTGTCCAAAAGCACTAAATTTAACAAGAACTGTACTATTTTCCTAACTAGTGAGAGTTGAGGTAAATGGGGGAGATGGGAGATGGCAGTAGAGAAGCAACTTTCCGTGTGTGTGTGTGTGTGTGTGTGTGTGTGTGTGTGTGTGTGTGTTTTGCCATGATTATACAGTGGATAGGTCCTAAGGAGTTGGGGAAACTTTTATCAAAGGAAGAAAGCAAGATTTTTAAAGCTCATAGGACTATTGTGTGTCTCTCTCCCCCTCCCCCACCAGAAACATATGGAAACAAAATCCCCTCTGAACCCAAAGCCCAGCCATCAGAGACAATTGAGAGTTTTCAGACTTTCCCTATAATCTTCCTTACATTTTTCTCTTTAAACACATTGAAATCAACCTTCAAGAAGTTGCTGATAAGTGGTTATCAAGCAGGAGTTAAATTCACAAGCCCTCCCCCCTCCCCCTGGGGTGGCAGCCTCCAAGGCCAGTGAATGTGTATCAGTGTGAACCTGATCCAGAACCTGATCCCAGCCAGCGAGGGAGCAAAGTGTAGTCTGTGAACAAATAGGTGGCTGACTGGCAGTCTCGTGCTGTCTGTCCAGACGTCAGCTTGCTGTGGTGTAAGTAGTTTTGATTTTAAAAATTATGATATTGGGATATAAAACGGATTGTAAGAATAATTTCCATCTAAGATTACATTAAGGTTCTGCTTGACCCTCAAGCTTGTGTGCTAGACCTACCTAAAAGAAAAGTTTCACAAGTCGTTTTATGTTAAACAACGAAAAGGAAAAAGCAATGAAGCTTTTCAGCAAGTGTTCTACTAACACAGGTCCTGCTCACATATGGTTTTCAATGTCTTGTCTTTGGATGAGTGAGGTTGTTTACAGTCAGAAAATGAAAGTGAGTGAATAGATGCTGGTGCCCAGAGGTGGATTATTTCTAAGAAGAGCTTAGATTTCTCCCTGATCTTTCCAGTTGCTCTTCCTTTAGTTTAGGTCCATGTTACAAGTTTACGTCAGCAGATATTTAGTGATCTCTCAGGTAATGAAACTGAAGGTGTTGATGTTCAAATAAATTAAATGATAATAAAGTAGAACTTTAATACTATATAATCGGATGTTGGGGTCCTAGATTTAAGAGCGGCAGAATTTATTTTCAAAGAGGAGGAATTTTGTGAAATGGATGGAAATGGCAAGCAGCCTTAGAAATTTCATGCAACTTTGGAGAAATATGGTTTTAAGATTTTGACATAGGTACTAATTTTCCGGTACTATAGTGTGTGAAATGAATTTCATATATGGAATTAGAATTGCTTTATTTCAACTGTTGCATTTGTATGTTGATGTTAGGATTCCAGGAACTACCCACTGTTACACAAGCATTGACTTTATTGAGTGCAGCTCTGAGAATGTTAAGGTTGCATTTAGTGTTGGAGAGGTTGATATTTTCTATTTCCCTTTTGCCACAATGTATTGAAAAAAAACACACAAAAAAACAACTGCTGGTAGTTCACAATTTTATGACTTTGAATATAGAAAAAAAGTTTGATGTGGTTAATATATAAAAGTTATAAAGGCCAGTAGCCTTTCAAATCAATGCAGGAAGTGCTAAGAAGACCGATTGTTTATGTAGAAATACACTGAATTTCCCCTTTCCTCTGTCTTCATCTCAGACCTCAGGAACATTCAGTCTGTTTCTTGAGCCTCT
>NW_006297821.1:3431767-3436165 GCF_000327345.1 Myotis davidii
TCCTGCTGGACTGAGCAGGAGCCCAGACAATGGCATGGGGCCCCAATAGACCCTTGATGGAATGGAAGCTCAAGACACACTGTCCTAAGCAGGCTCTAGGACTGTAATGACGTGAAACCTTTACTCATCCTTTAGATTGATGAATTTCAATGGTTTTAGGTTCCTGAGCTGGTTAAATTCCCAAACTCAATAGCCTCTGCTGGGCTAGGTTACTTATTTTTTTAAAACATATATATTTTTATTGATTTCAGAGAGAAAGGGAGAGGGAGAGAGAGAGAAACATCAATGATGAGAGAGAATGATGATAGAATCATTGATTGGCTGCCTCCTGTACGCCCCACACTGGGGACTGAGCCTGCAACCTGGGCATGTGCCCTTGACTGGAATCGAACCTGGGACCCTTCAGGCCAGAGGCCGATGCTCTATCCACTGAGCTGAACCAGCAGGGCTAGGTTACTTATTTATCTGTTGGTTCATGGGCAGGACACTAGGGGGTTCCTGGGAAAGGAGCCAGCATGGCAGGTGCGACTGCTGCTATGGAAGCGGCTATTTCCTAAGGATTCGAAATATTTCATTGTTTTAACAACCTGGATGGGCATATAGGTGTGTATTGGCTGAATCTTTTTTTAATATTTTTTTTTATTACTGGATGAATCTTAACCAAGACCCTTACAGATGTTTTTTTTTTCCTTAAATCTCCAATAGTTGCTCATGCCCTACAAAGCCCACATGGTCTACCTTCTGACCATATACTTACCATCATTGCCTAGCATTGTTCTCCTCACGCAGTTTGCTGCAGGTACATAGGTGTTTTTGCTCTTTCTAGAAGACATCAAGCTTGTTTCTGCCTCAAGTCCTTGGCTGCTTGGAAAGCTCTTGTTTCTTCCTTCCTTTCATTTAAATTGCCACTCAAATGCCTCTTCCTGGGAGACAACACTACCCCACTTCTACAGAATTTCTCCTTTTTTAATTTACCCAGATATACTTTTTTTAAAAAAAAGAAAAATAGCTACCTGGCATTATTTATTTTATACAGTTTTTCTCACTAGAACATAAGTTCTATGACGGCAAGAATTTCTTTGAGCAAAATAAAAAGTACAATGTATATACCATGATCATGGATTATTAAATTCCAAATTGTTAAGATTCCAATTCTCCCTAAATTAATCTATATATCCAATGCAATCCTATCAAAATTCCAATGGGACTTTTGAAGAAACTGCCAAGTGATTCTAGAACTTATCTGGAAATGCAACTGACATAGAATAACTAAAACAATCTTGAAAAGGAGCAACAGGGTGGGTGATTTATAAAATGTGATTTCAAGACTTGTCTGTAAAGCTACAATTATCAAATGTTGCCCTAAGGATAGACAAACATCAATGGAAGAGAATAGTTCATTCAGAAATCAACTCACACATACAAAGGTTGTTTGGTTCCTTCTTTAAAAAAATATATTTTTATTGATTTTAGAAAGGTAGGGAGAAGGAGAGGGAGAGAAAGATAGAAACATCAATGATGAGAGAGAATCATTGATTGGCTGATTCACTGGGCATCTAGCCCGCAACCCAGGCATGTGCCCTAACTAGGAATCAAACCGTGACCTCCTGGTTCATAGGTCGATGCTCAACCACTGAACCATACCTGCCAGGCAGGTTGATTGATTCTTGTTCAAGGTGCTGAGTCAATTCAATGGGAAAAGAATAGTCTTTTAAAACATATTGCTGGAAAAAATGGATTTTCTTATGGAAAAAAACATACGTCTTTCTCACTTAGTTCACAACATGAAGTAGACACTAAACATAAAACTCAGGACCAGAAAGTTAAAAAAAACATGAAGGAAAATATCTTTGTAATCTTGAGGTATGTAAAGATTTCTTGAGCAGGACACTAAAGCACTAACCATAAAAGTAAATCAAATCAAATCAAATGAGCTCATGTACTTACTGTAAGACATCTCGGGTCTTTTGATATGTTACTGTTTCTAATAGGAGGGTCAGGCAGCATTTCCCAGAGTGCATGGCCACCGAGTCCCGTTTCAGCTCAATGCGGAGTGGGCATTCCATACTTGGAGAAGGGCTGCTTTGGTTCGCTCCTCAAAACAGACTATGTTTAAGAGCTGTAATACGTTAATGATCAGTTTCTCCCTTTTGGTGTGAATTAATGTTATTGCATCCATTTCAACAACCAGAGTAAACAAAACCAATCCTTCTTCCAAAATAACTGTGGTCACTCCCCAGTCCATCTTGAGCAGTCAGCCAGACAACTGTTCAGGTACTTCTACTGGTAGGATCACATTGGATTGGAATTTGCCATCGTGAGAGGAATAAAGAGGGACTAAAGGGAAAGCACTTTGCATTTTCCCTGCTGCTGGTGCTGGTTCCAGAAACTCCTTGTTAGGCTTGCTCTGTCCTGCTCCTTCCCTGCCTGTCAAACTCTGAATTGTTAACCTTTTGCTCTCAGATTGCTCATCTCACAGTTCTTCCAGTTTCTAATTGCTCAAAGGCATTTTTTTCTGTGGCATTCCTAGTCTCTGATTCATAGTTCACTGTCCAGATCTGATTGCTCTACCTGCTGTTGCTGCCCATGAACTGACTGACTATTATGGAACACAAGTTGTCACAACATAATAATAAAAGGCCAAGAGGCGCCACGACCAAATGACCTGTCACCAGGAGGTGCATGGAGCACCTCTCCGCCCGGCACCCCGTGGGGTGCCTCCTCGCAGTTGTGGGAGGCAGGAGATGGGGCAATTTCACACTCTGGGTCCCTAGTAAGAAATAGTAGAGGGACCAGAAAAGAAAGTGGAAGGAAGCCAAAGCAAACTTAACCTAAACCAGAATTTGGCCCACAGCTTTTCCTGTTCCCAGAAAGAGATCTTGGGAAGAGTCAAATGGTGTAATGACAGTAGAAATATATAAAAGAAAGAAAGCTTAAGGAAGTATCCCTATATTATCTCTGGATTTTATTTTAAAAATGGAACTACTATAACACACATTAGTTTGTCATAAATGTGAAAAGCTAATAACCAGATATGGAAATGTCATCTGTGCCATCTGAATAGAGCTTACTAGAAAGACCATACATGACTAGAAGTCAAAAAGCTTTAATTTTAGATCTTCCACTAATTTGCTTTGTAATCATAAGTAAATATATTCTTTTAAAGAGAAAAAATTACTGCTCCGCCCCTCATTGCAAAGAAAAATTATATGTGTATGTACATGTATGTCTTTGTATGTGTATAGGTACACATACACGTACATGCACACCAGGCCCTGTCACAGGTACTTTCTCATGTGCTATCTCATTTAATCATATCTGTCCATGTCTCACTTTCCTCATCTGGAAAATGAGATAATGTCTCACTCTGCATTCCTCACAGGACAATAATTGTAATCATAACCAGATAATATTCAACATTACTCTAAAATTTAAGGAATAAATCACGAATGCCATATTGAGAGATCCATCCTAGTGTTTCCATAGCAAAATGATGTGATGGATCCTGGTAAAATTTATTTCAAAACACATTTGCAATATAAACTTATCAGAAACAATTTACACAGGATGTTGCACAGACATCAAAGACAATTACAGAACACCTGGACAGAATAGAACAACCTTTTTTCTACTCTTCAATAAATGTACAAAGTAAACACACACTTACAGTACTTTATGACACACCTCATCAAAGAAAAGTAGACAAGAGAGATACAAATAAAAGGGGCAGCATAACAACATAGATGACAAAATAATTTTACATTAGAAATTGAAAGCCAGTTTTTAGCCTGTGTTAAGATAGGATAAACAAGGATGAGAAGTTCCACAGAAGGCACCTGGATGCTCTAGGAATGTTCCTTGTGTGGGTTATGTAGACCCTCCTGTTGTAATTGGGTCTGGATTGCTCTTGGCCCGTTCCTGGGTGGGATCGACCCTCAGGTTGGCTGGCTGTGAGCTCAACCCTGACCACAGTGTGCAAGCTGCTGTACAGGTTCTGGTATTACAAATGAAACAGAGCAGTAAGAATAAGAAAAGGGAAAAGAATAAAAAAGAGGAAATAAGAAAAGAAAAAGAAAAAAGAAAAGAAAAAATAGAATAAAAAAAGAAAAGAGGGAAAAAACAATATGAAAAGAAAAATAAAAAAGAATAAGAAAAGAAAAATGGGAAAAATAGAATAAGGAAAGGAAAAAGAAACATAATAGAAAAAAGAAAGAAAAGAAATAGAAAATATTCCTATCTAATAAAAGAGAAACATGGTAATTAGCATACAACTGCTACCCTTCCCATTGGCTAATCAGGGCAATATGCAAATTAACTGCCAGCCCAGATGGCGGCTGGCAGCCAGGCAGCTTGAAACTAACATGAGGCTTGCTTGCTTCAGTGACGGAGGACTCCAAT
>NW_006297821.1:3436863-3447054 GCF_000327345.1 Myotis davidii
CCCCCAAATGCACAAATTTTTGTGCACCGGGCCTCTAGTCCTATATAATAAAAGCCTAGTATGCTAAGTGTCCGGTAGTCCAATCAAAGATAATATGCTAATGATATGCTAAGGCCCCTCAACTGCTTGCTATGATGTGCACTGACCACCAGGGGACAGACACTCCCACTGGTAGGTTAGCTTACAGCTGGGACCCGGCCAATTGGGACTGGGAAAGAGGACTGGACACACCCTGGAGCCCTCCCGTGGTCCCTCCCCAGCTGGCTAACCTCCTGTGTCCCTCCCCGGCCCCGATCGTGCACCAGTGGGGTCCCTCAGCCTGGTCTACACCCTCTCACAATCCAGGCTAAGGAACCCCCCCTTGAGTGCACGAATTTTGTGTGCCAGGCCTCTAGTAAAGAATAAAAAAGCTGAGTTTGTCTCAGCAGAGTTTAGAGCCTGCTGTGACCTCCCTTTGGATATACTGTCAGTGAAGCTTGTTGGATCCTGCTCTGACGTCTGGAGCTGGCCACTCGGTGTATTGGTTCTGGGCCTCTTGGAAGGGACTCTGGTGCAAGCCAATGTCAAACAGTATCTATGCCTGGTCCTTGGAAAAGTGTTTGAAGCTACAGGTGATCCACAATTTGTGCCTGCCTCTGCTGGGCTTGGCTGTGCATGGGAAGGACCAAGCTGTACTTCAAGGCCAGCTTTTATCAGAACCAGGCCCAGGGGCAGGTCAGCAAAAGTCCCAAGTCACCCCGGGATCCACCCGTACCTGCAGCTGCCTGTTAGGCATAGTCACTGAAAAGGCTCAGTCACTGAAATAAATAGCCTCTGGCAGAATCGGGAGAATGAGGCTTTGGATCTCTTGTGAGGGGAGGTGCTGTTCAGACTTCAGGGAAGATGATGGGTATGAACCCTCACCCCAGAGTCATGTGTCCGACTCTGTCCCGGACTTTTCCCTGACCCATGGCAGGGCAGAGCCTCTAGTAGTCAGGCTGGGGCCTCTTGAGTCCAGAGGTTGGGTCTACTGGAAGCCAGAAGTCAGGAGGGTATTTCTATCAGGTTCACAGGAAAGTGGGGGAATGGCCGCTCTCCAAAGCCATTCACAGACACCCCCTGAGTCTGTCTAGCTTTCTATACCCAGCCAATGCCACTTACTCCTCAGCAGGTCTTAAGATACTCAGGGTGGGGTGAGAAGGATTCCTGAGGGTGGAGTAACTGCTTTTCCCCAGGCTGATGTGCTGGGAGGGGATTGCCTGCCCAAGAAAGATGGTCCTGTGGTATCAGAGGATGCTCAGTACAGGGATCCTGGTGGCTGTTCCCTCATGTTCTCCCCAAAGCCATAGACCGCGGACTCTCCTCAGGCCACTCCAGTCTGCACTGCCCTCCTTCTGCTAGAGCCCACCTGTGGCATCCTTTCGCATCCTTGCCCTTCCTACCAGTCTTAAGGTGGCTTCTTCTGCCAGTCTTTGGTTTTAGGACTCCTCTTCAGATAGTCTTTAGTTGGTAATTCAGGGTGATTGTTCTCTAAATTAGTTGTATTTACAGTTTGGTTCTAGGAGGAGATGAGAGCAAGATCTACCTTCTTTGTTGCCATCTTGAAAAGAAAAAGTGTATCACATCTTTATTCACCCATTGATGCACACTTCACTTGTTTCTATGTCATGTCTATTGTAAAGAATGTTGCAATGAACCTGGAGCTACATATATCTTTTTGAATTAGTATTTTAGTTTTCTCTAGATAAATACTCAGAAGTGGAATTGCTGGATCATATGGTTGTTCAATTTTTAATTTTTTGAGGAACCTTCATATTGTTTTCTATAGTGGCTGCACAGATTTACATTCCCACCAATAGTGTACAAGGATTCTCTTTCTCCACATCCTTTCAACACTTGTTATGTATTGTCTTGTTTATAATAGTAATTCTAACAGATATGAGGTGATAGTTCATTGTGGTGTGGTTTGTATTTGCCTGGTAATTAGTGATGTTGAGCATCTTTTCATGTACCTGTTGGCCTTTTGTATGTCTTCTTTGGAAAAATGTTTATTCAAATAATGTGCCCATTTTTAAAATCAAATTGTTTGGGGTTTTTCGCTATTGAGTTGTATGAGAGATTTTTATTATGAATTTGATTCATTGTGAATTATTTACCAGACATGAAGACACTTTTTTCTAATTCTTTTAAAGTCATTTGTATTTTTCAAGATCTGTCCATATTATCTAAGTTGTTGCATATATTTGCATAGCATTCATAATATCTCTGTTTTATTCTTAGTGTCTTCAATATCTGATGTGGTATCTTCTTTCATTCCTAATAATGGCAATTTTTTAGAATAATAGACCTTATTAATTTTGAAAGCAGTTTTAAATTTATATAAAAATGAGTAGAGTGTACAATGGGCCCTAACCAGTTTGGCTCAGTGAATAGAGCATAGCCTGCAGACTCAAGGGTCCCAGGTTTGATTCTAGTCAAGGGCATGTACCTTGGTTGCAGGTACATACCCAGAAGCAGATGTGCAGGAGGCAAGTGATCGATGGTTCTGGCTCATCGATGTTTCTAAATCTCTATCCCTCTCCCCTCCTCTCTGTAAAAAATCAGTAAAATATATTTTTTTAAAAAAAGAAAGTACAATGGGTTCCCATATTTCTGCTTGCCCCACCCAGTTTTCTCTATTTTAATATCTTGCAGTAGTGTGGAACATTTTTTAGGATTGATGAGAAAATATTGAAAACATTATTATTAACTAAGATTCATAGTTTACTTCCATTCTGGAATTCTTAGTTTGTAAGTATTCTGCAGTTAAGTGCAGTGCTCTAAGAGTGTTAATCAGGTCAAAATGATTGATAAGCATTGTTTACGTCTATCTAATTACTGATTTTTTTTTTGTCTAGCTCTACTTATTACTAAGAAAGGGGTTTTAAAATCTCTATGAGTATGCTTTATCCTAAGGATTACAAGGAACATCCCTTACACATTTCAGGGCTTAAGACTATATTCTCTCCTTTCTTACAATGGACAATAGTCATTGGATTTAGGGCCCACCATGTTCAGTATGACCTCATATTCACTTAATTACATATACAAAGACCCTATTTAACAAATAAGATCACCTTCTGAGGTTACAGTCAAATATGAATTTTGAGGGGAACATAACTATATGTTGTGGTGGGTGTTCCCCACAAAATTCACTGCAATGGGCTTAACACATAGAAAGCAGAACGGTTTTAAGATAGGTCCACAAATTCTTTTATTCTTCACTTCAAGAGGTAGAGACTAATTCCTCTCCCCTTGAGTGTAGGCTGGACCTAATGACTTACTTCTGATGAATAGACTTTGGAGACCAGGTCAGGGGTTGGCAAACTACTGTCTGCGAGAGAGCTGCCTAGTTTCATAAATAAAGTTGTATTGGAGCATACCAGGCCCATTTGTTTACACATTGTATGTGGCTGTTTTCACACTAAAACAATGAGGTGAGTACACACAAGCCTATATTGATATGCAGAGCCAATATTTGCTATCTAGCCCTTTAAGTTTGCCGATCCCCGAACTAGGTCATAAAAAGCACTGCAGCTTTTTGCTTGCTCTTAACTTGCTCTGGAGAAACCCAGCTGCCTTGTCACGAGGACACTCACATGGCCCTGATGAAAGGCCACATGGCAAGGAACTGAGGCCTCCTGCAAATAGCTATGTAAGTGAACACTCTTAGAAGTAGGGCCTCAAGCCCCAGTTAAGCTTTCCCTGGTCAACGGCTTCACTGCAGCTTCACGAGAGACCCTGAGCCAGAACCATCCACCTAGCTGCTCCAGATTCCTGACCTGCAGAAACTGTGTGAGATAATAAATGTGTGTTGTTTTAAGCTGATAATCTGGGGGCAATCTGTTTTGCCACAATACATAACTAATACCCACATCCTCCCTTCTGCAGTTTTCACTGCAGCCTGCAAGCTGCTGTGTGTCTTATCTATGCCACAGGCTTTTGCTATTTTAGAAACATACTGGGAAATGAGACCTTTATATAACGAAGCTCCTAGATAACAAAGACAAGACTCTTAGGAAACAAAGGATATTGGAAAATAAGGACTGTATCTTCTATATTTTTCATAATTCTCCTTACTATATATGATCATTGCTACTGATTTTTACTATCACTAACAAAATAATTAGGTTTGTAAACCATGCTTACTTGAGTCATGAGGCAGAATGTTTATTCTTACTATCTATGTATATAAAAGGCTAATATGCTAAGTGTCTGACCATCTGACCGGTCACTATGACATGCACTGACCACTAGGGGGCAGACTCACAATACAGGAGCTGCCGAACTGCAGTGACTTGGCAGCGGTGGTTCCCAGGTGATGCACCCCAAAACCAGAGAGGAGGGAGCCTGATTTCTCGCAGGGCTGCACAATCCACCTTTGACCGTGGGTTATGTTGTTGCTGGAGCACTGTCGGCCCTGAATCTGGTTTATTGCACACTTGCATTTGTGTTCCCCACCCTGTACAACAGCAACTTTGCAGAGTGCCCTCTCGCACTCCAGGACCCCTCAGTGGAATGTTGAAGAGCTGGTTTCAGCCCAATCCCCGCAGGTCAGGCTGAGGGACGCCACCTGCCAGGGGGTCCCCGCTTACTTCGCAAACATCGGGGGAGAACCATGGGAGGTTGATTCCAGGGCGTGTTAAGCCCATCTTGCTCAGTCCTGCCCCACTGGCCACCTTCTAATTAATTTCCTTTCAATGTGCATGAATCCATATACCGGGTCACTCACGGAGGGTCCATGGGAGGTTGGCTCTGGGACATGTCCAGTCCCTCTTGCCCAGTCCCGCCCCACTGGCCACCTTCTAATTAATTTCCTTTCAATGTGCGCACATCTGTGCACCGGGTCACTAGTTATTTATATAAAAGGAATATTAGAGTATGCCGTTCTAATCTTTACTCAGTGTGCCTTCAGGATTTTAGTTGCTTTCTATAAATGTAAATCAAATTGTCTCTGGCTGGGATGGTGTTAAGTTCTGTGCTTGTTCTATTGCTGCATAACAATAATATCACAAACTTAGTAGCTTAAAACAACACAGTTATTAACTCGATTTCTGAGGGTCAGGAATCTGAACATGAGTTGGCTGAGCCTTCTATTTAGGGTCTCTCAAGGCACCAATCTAGGTACTGGGCAGAGCTAGATTCTCATCTGGAAGCTCCACTGAGGAGCTCAAGTGGTTGTTGACAGCATCTAGTTCCTTGCGGTTGTAGGACTGAGAGCCTCTGTTTATTGTTGTTGTTTTGTTGTTATTGCCTGTTGATTAGAGGCTGCCCTCAGCTCATAGAGGCAACCCAAGCTTCCTTGCCATGTGGGATTCCTCAACATGGCCACTTGCTTCCCCAGAGCTAGCAAGGGAGAAACTCCAGCAAGACAGGCACTAGGGTTTTATACAGCATCATCATATAATTACGTGCATGTAATCACATGCATCCCAGGCCCTTTACTGTATTCTGTTGTGTAGAAGCAAGCCTCACTCACACTCAAGGGGAGGAACACACAACATTAGGAGGTGGGGATCATGAGAGGCACCCTAAGAGTGCATCTGGCCCTGGCTGGTGTGGCTCAATTGGTTGAGCGTCATCATCGTGTGCTCCCAAAGGTTGCTGGTTCGTTTCCTGTTCAGGGCATATGCTCAAATTGCAGGCTTGATCCTTGGTAAGGGGCATGCAGGAGGCAGCCAATTGATGTTGCCCTCTCAATTAAATGTTCCTCTCTCTCTTCCTCTCCCTTCTTCTCTCTCTAAAAATCAAAAACTATTCTTTTAAAAAAAAAAAAAAAGAGTATGTCTGCCACAGTAGACTTGGAGATCATGCAACTCCTCTGTGCAAGATAGAATTAGTACTTTACCAAAGGTTTCTGTACCTAAAAAGGGAGTGTGCTGTGTTGTTTTGGATTTGTGTGTGTGTGTTTTTCCCTCCTCTGTGTTGCAAATGGACAACCCCCAGGGGAGAATTGAATAGAAGGTAAATGTTTAGAAATGGGATAATAAAAACAGGGAAGGTAAACAATATACCTAATCCCCAAATATACCTCCAGGCTGGAAAATACTGTAGTTGGAGACAGTTGGCATGCAAGTAGCTAGATTGACCATAAGCAAAGGTTTCCTGCATATGAGGAACCTAAGGTGCTGTTGCCAGCAGCCTAAAGGGAGCCTGTTTCTATAAGGTTACAGATATAGGGTAAAAGGTTCTATCATTTGGTGCCTTTTGATCATCCTACATACATTGTATTCAGGTTTTAGTAAGACCTTAGAATAAGAAAGGCAACAGTAGATGTGATGAGTCCCACATCTATCTTGATATGTGAATGTATGCATTCATTTATTTAGCGAGTTGCTATTGAATGCTTACCATGTACAAGGCCCTTTGCTAGACAATATTCACTTTCACATATGTTTATGATGTTTATGGGTGTGTCAGTGGGAAAGAGCACCATCATACATTGGCTATACCTGCAATTGGCTACACCTGCGGGATTTTGTGCCAGCCCTGTTGTATAACAGTGTTCTTTCAAGAAGTTTAGTGGTAATGAAGAGGAAACTGAGTAGAAAAGTCAAAGGGAAATTTCATAAAAGAGAGACAAAGGAGAAGCCCAGCCAATAAGAAAAGACAGAAGATGATGTATTTATCTGTGCCAAATGAATGTTACATAGTAGGTGCTCAGTAATATTTGTTGTCTTATCCTTCTCCTTACACAGGCTCTCCTCACTTTTTCCCCTTAAAAATATATTACACTGCTCTACTGTGTGTCATACATGGCAGTAGATACTATAGTAACCAAAGTGAATATATCCCTGACCCCTTTTCCTTTGTGTCCCATCCAGCTTGGAAATATTATTAGCCATTGCAACAATCACTTTCTCCAAGTCTTACTTTCTCCACCCTAGACAACCTCTGGCCCTTCCTCCTTTGATTGCCCCCAACCCACAGTACCTCCCTAATTGTTTTTTCTGCCACCCTATTGATTGTTTTTCCTTCTCAGTTGGGTCCTCACTGCTGATTGGTGGCATTTGATTCATATTTATTTGCATTTCCGACAGTAGCTATCCAAACCTTTTCTGTTCCTTATGATCCCAACTCTATTGTCTTTTCACCAATTGACTGTTCTTCCTATAATGTGGTTTCTCAACTTCCTTTGTACTCATTTCATAATCTTTTATTGCCATCCTCACTTTTATGTTTTCTTGCAAAACTAAGTAAATGCACATACACGCACAAACACACACACACACACACACACACACACACACACACACACAGAGAGAGAGAGAGAGAGAGACCTACCTTCTGGTCAAGACTTAGTCCTAAACCTTCCCACCTCCCCAAAGCTTATCCCAGCCATGAGCATCCCTTACTCCAGTGAAAAGATAAATTAACCACTACAGCATAGTATATTATCAAATCATTTCCACACCACCTCTGCCTCAAAATTTGATATATCCCTTAACATTAGGGAGAAAAAAACTATAACAAGTTTTCTTAAGTTAAAATAGTTTAAGTAAGCTAAAATAACAATTAGTATTTATTAAATAAATTATCAACTTAAAAAAAATTTTTTCCCAGAAGTACCACATTTGTACTTCATAAATAATTTAGAAATTTAGATGAAAATTCAAAGAGAAGAAAATAAAATTACCATTATCTCTGTATAGTTAATATTACATATATTCTTCCATATGTGTGTGTGTACTAGATCATGTTACCTAGTATCATGTTACTTGCCATTTTTCACACTTTGTCATGAATATTTTACCTGTTCTTATGTATTTTGGTACATAATTTATAAAGGTTATAAATAGTCTATTGTGCAGTTTTACCATAATTTATTTAACAAATGCTCCCTTTATGAGTAGTATAATGTTCCCATTTATTCTTTAAAATAAATATGTGATGAAATCTTTATAGCTAGATCCTTTTTTCAAATTTCTGATTATTTGTTTACAATAATTCCCTGAAGTTGAATTTTGGATCAAAGGTTGTTTACATTAAGCCTACTGATACCCTTTGCCAAATAATTGTACTTCGAAAAAGTTGCAGTCATTATTTAACCATCAGCAGTATATAAGAGTGTCTGTTTTCCCAAATCCTTAAAGCAATCTTAGCCACTTTTGCAAGGAAAAACAGGTATCTCATTGTGTTTATTTATTTTGTTTATTTGTTTACATGAAAGTTCTTTATAAATATGGAACATTCATCAAATGAAAGGAAATGTGATAATCATTGGTTTAGAGATTGATTTCATTGTGTTTTAATTTGAATTTCTTTGATACTGAAATTAAACATTTTTCATATTGGCCTTTACATCTCTTTTTTTATTTTACTTATTTGTTTGATTGTTTCAGAGAGGAAGGGAGAGGAAGAGAGAGAGAGAAACATCAATGGTGAGAGAGAATGATTGATCAGCTGCCTCCTGCACACCCCACACTAGGGATGGAGCCTGCAACCTGGGCATGTGCCCTGACCAGGAATTGAACCTGAACTGTGACCTCCTGGTACATAGGTCAGTGCTCAACCACTGAGCCACACCGGCTGGGCCTTTACATCTCTTTTTATGTGAATTGCTTTTTCACAAACCTTTTCTTCTCTCCCCCCAATTCCCTTCCCCCTGATATTTGTATGTTTCTCTCCCTTGATATTTTCTGAATTCACAGTTGTTCAAATTAGTAAAATTGTATTTTGTACTTCATTTTTCTGGTAGTTCTGCATTAGGTTTTTCTCAACACAAAGAATAGACTGATTTTTGCCTATGAGATAGACTAGAGAAAAATGACATGTTATATTATATATATGATATGATGGTATGATGCATGAAATGATTAATGATAAATGATTATAATGATGTCAAGCTGTAGCTAGGCAAAGCCATTTCGTACTGTCCTGTGTAGCTTATTTACTCTCTTTATGCAACATTACCTTATTGGTCATCATTAAAGGTTCTGAAATAATTGGTAGCTTGATTAAAAGTAAAGACTATGGACATTGATCTGTCTACTTCTCTGACATAAATTATTCTTCAGTTAGAGTATTATATTACATTTTCTCTTTTAAGTTTTTAAGCATACTTTTAAAGTTTTCAGTAGGTGGCAGCAGCAGAAAGCATTCTTTCATTTGGTTCAGATATAATCAGGCATTTATGGGGGCAGCATAAAGCAACATGCCCTAAAAGTGAAGAGCTTTATGATGGAGGCTCCTCCAGAAATGTAAATTCAGCAAAAAGTTTGTGAGTATGGTGTAGCCCAGCTAAGATGTAAGCTCCAACATATACTCTTCGTGGGAAAAATGCATTTTATTTTTCAAATGTTGCATTATTTACTTATTATAGTATGTCTTAATACTTTTCTGGAATCTTACTCGCCCCTCTCCCCTTACCTCTTTTTATATTTATAGTGAAAGCTACTTCAAGACGCCAGCCCCTTTTCCAGAGGAGTGGCCTTTGGAATGATGACCATTTAACACAGAGCCTTTAGTAACAGACTAAAAATACAAGTGAAGAAAGTATGGCCTTTTGAGGCCACAGTTTCCATTATGGGTGGTCTTCAAGAGGACTTTATTTTGCTAATTTTCTTTTCTTTTTAATTTTAGTTTAGTTTAGTGTTGTTGTTTTTTTTGTTTGTTTTTTTGAGGGAGGGGAGAGAGAGAGAGAGAGAGAGAGAGAGAGAGAGAGAGAGAGAGAGAGAGATGAGCGATGCCTATCGGTTGCCTCCTGAAGGCACCTGACCAGGGATCAAACTTGCATTGACCTGGAATCAAACCTGTGATCCTCAGGTGCACGGGGTGATGCTCCAACCAACTGACCCACACCAGCCAGGGGATCATTTTGCTAATTTTAAAATTCAGGGCCAATACATGCCTCAGGAGTATTTGCAATAATTGTCTTTAGATCATAATATTCCCCCTAAAGTTGGATAAGCATGGTCTGTAGTCCATTCACAGCAGGGTCAAGCCACACCACCACAGGGCATCTGGGAGCACACCTGCTTTTGTTTGCAAACTATAATGACTGGTGGATGGTATGTAACATAGGACAGAGGAGACTATAAGATAGGCCAAGCGGTTGTGGGTTTTGAGGAGAAAGAGGAACACTTGGTACTCAGACCAATTGAAAGCTAATGGTGGTTTTGATGGCAGAAAGCCCAGATTGTTCTGAACTAAGAGCAACCAGAGGCTGTAGGG
>NW_006297821.1:3447069-3473819 GCF_000327345.1 Myotis davidii
TTTCTGGAAATGTGGAATTGTTTCTTAGAATGACCTCAGAATGAAAAAGAGCAGATTAGAATTCAGGAACAAAGTGAAGGTGATCTGGAGGAGTGGTTTTTCCTAGTCCAAAGATTGAGGTTTTGGCAGGCGGGTGGGAGTTAAAGCATTCTTTCACCCTTAATTCCAACCCAGCTAAACTCTATGTGTGAACATGTATTCAGAAAGGAAGGTGTCCAGTTCTAGACTGTATGGTTCTTCAAGGCAGGGTCCATGTATTTATCCCCAGATCTCAGCTCAAGTCCAGCGCACACTGAGTGCCCAGCAAGTTTTTATTGATGAACAAATGAAGTGACCCTCTCCTCTCATTCCTTCCTTTCATCTCGCCCCCAAGCTGCCCCTTTCTTCACATACTCTATAGCAGGCTGTGCGCTTACAATGAGGTATGCACTACCTCTTCCTCTCAGCAAGAGTACAGCTTAGAAGAGAGGTTTCTGCTAAAGAATGGCTATTGTGGACTAGCCAGTACAGAAGAAATCTCTAGGCTTTTGGGGGTATTTTTATTTGTTTGTTTGTTTTGTTTTTTTGTTTTGTCTTGTCTTGTTTTTTAAAGATAAAAGCATTAACATTTTCCAGGCTAAAGAAAAAAAAGGAATTTTGTGAGAATTGAATATATATATTCTCAGGCCCCGGCATGTTGAATTAGGTTTTAAGAGAACCCTGAAAAATGGATTCAAGCATTCTTGAATCATATTTTCTGCATTTCCAAAGCACTTTTTATCAGGAAGTGAATTGCTCCTATAATACTTTTATGACCATTTCCACTTAAGGGTTATTGGATCTCTAATTGCTTTGGTCTGTTCTTGTTTGGTTGTCCTTAGTTTAATAGCACCACATAGCTGTGCTAGTATTTTCTCTGTGGTAGATTGCAGATAGCTTTGAGACAAAACATGAGCTTTTAAAAATTCTTGTTGGCTTTCCTTTAGAACTCAGGCCAATATCCTATGCCCCGGGAGTACCAATCAAGTCTTGCCTGTGTCAGGAAAAGAAAGGGCAACACCAGTGCTCACTGGTGATGGCATCCAAAACACTGAGGAGGCCTGGGATCAGTTCCTGTCCAGCACAAGTTCCAAGACTATGGACAAGTCTCTGAACCCCAGTTTCTTCATATGTAAACAATGGAGACAGAGTAGATTTGAATTTTAAGGTTTCTCCCAGTTTGTTGATTCTGAATCAGTATTTCTTCTCAGGATGTCAGGAACAATATTGCTCATTTAGGAAACAACCATATACCACCCACTAACAGGACATGTTAGTTGGAATACAGACTAAGCAGCAGGAACAGAGTGTCAAAAAATGCGGTGGCTCGAAAGGGAAGAATGTTATTACAGCCTTCAGCAACAAGCCTAAAGTAGGCAGGTACTCCAGGACAGATGGACAACTCTGGTTTACTAAAATAGTCAAAGCCCAAGGCTCCTGTTTTGTTTCTCTGCCATTGTGTGGGGTAGGTCATCACCTGCATGGTAGAAGCTGCCTCAGCGTGGGGGAGTGGGGGAAGAAAGAGAATCCAGAACAAGCAGCTTCCTTTCCCAGAAGACCTGGGAGTTCCAGGCATCGCTCCATTCACATCCCATTCTCTACAACTTAGTCACGTGTCCCATCTACAGCCAGGAGAATAGAAAAGTCTTTAGCAGCATGGCATGTACCCTAAAACTTTAAGAGTTGTGTGGGGGTAAGGATTCTATAACTAAAAGGAAAGAGAGGAGATTGGATACTGGGGCACAGTCTTCACCACTTTGCCTTCTGTTATGATTTTAAGTCACTGTAACAGTTTTTATTTTATTGTGTTTATCTTATCTAATGAAATTGAGATCAGGATCTGTGATTTATGCCTATATGTGTACCTCAGAGAACATGTCAAGGTATTTTGAACATAGATGTCATTCAATAAAATATGCATGTTTAATTTATATATTGATTTTTCAGGGCATCTAAGTAAGTACTACATCCAACACACTCCCTCTTATACCCTGCTCTGTCTACATATTACTTATTCTGTGATTGTTAGATGTAAAACTTTTATTCTCAACCAAGTTGAGGAGACTAGATCAGAAACTATGAGGTAGTAAAATTATATATAAATATATATAATTTATATATATGTATATATATATTAAACCGATTGATTAATTTGGAGCAGATTGCTACTAATAGCAACTACTGTCTTTTTTTTTAATTTTTTATTACCAAGGGTATTACATATGTGTCCAACTACTGTCTTTTACTACTAGTAGTAAAAGTCTTTAGCAGAAGGGCATGTACCCTAAAATTTTAAGAGTGGTGTGGGGGTAAGGATTCTATAATTAGAAGGAAAGAAAAGGGATTGGATACTGGGGTACAGTCTTCACTACTATGCCTTCTGTTATGATTTTGGGGCAGCATGACTACATGTAATGGAAAACCAAGCACTTTCCAGTGTGGTGTTATCATTTGGTTTTAAGTGTACTCCCTAGACCTATAATTAATTATATTTATGAGTAAACTTTGAAACATATTCTCCTGAGAGATTTTTGGTTTCTGTCTCTCTGTTTCCTTTTTGGTGTTAATAGAGAATCGATGTAGTGCCAAGTGTGAGTTTATATAGCATGAGCCTGTTTATGAATAGTTGTGGGGCTCATTTTCAAAATAGGCCACAGTTTACTGACTCGGTCTTAACATCTTATCCATTCTGGATTGCAGGTCTTTATCTGCCGCACATGTGCACTATAATCCTGTACTGGAAGGGAAAGTACTGTATGTGCCTTACAGTTTCACATCTGCTATAGATGACCTCAGAGAATTGTCCTTGTTCTCTCATATCCAGTCCCCTTCAAGGCCCAGTTCAGTTTACCTCTATTTATTTATTTATTTATTAGTTGTTAATCCTCACCTGAGGATATTTTTTTCTATTGCTTTTCAGAGAGAGTGAAAAGGAGAGAAGGAGAAGGAGAGAGAGAAACATTGATGTGAGAGAGACACATTGATTGGTCACCTCCTGCACACATCCCAACCCAGGGGGGGAATTGAACCTGTAATCCAGGTATGTGCCTTTGACCAGTAATCAAACCCTCCAACTTCAGGTGTGCAGGCTGACACTCTATACACTGAGCCAGGCCGGCCAACACCAGTGGCCTTTTATAACTGATTATAATCACTTAGCCCCAAATGATCATTCTATCAGAAAAAGACAACTTAAGCCCTCGAAAGAACCAAAGCATAAAAGCAGGGTGTGTTTGCATAAGGAGAAGCCTTTATTCCCTTTACAAATATGCCAACTTGACAAAGACAAGCAAACAGCAAGTACTGGCCATTTATAGTCTGAAGAGTGGCTTCCAGTCTGTATTCAACCTTACCCCACATCCCCAGAGCTCTTGCTTAGCCTCAATGCCAGGCATCTTTGTTCTTGGTACATTTTTCTCCAAGAAACATATTTTTCCCTAAGGGACAAGACACGTTTTTCTATTAAGGGCTTGATCTTACCTCTCTATATCAATAGAGGGCAGCAGAGAGCACCACTCTATAGCCTAACCCAGAGGTCCTCAAACTACGGCCTGCGGGCCACATACCGCCCGCTGAAAACATTTATCCAGTGGCCAGTGTTTTTGCCACCACTGCCTGTTGCTTAGCAGCCAACTTGTCCCGTGCCGCAGTGCACATGTGTGGAATGTGCGCTACACTCTCCGACTCCTCCTCTCAGTCTTGGGTGTGATCGGTCGAGTCACGAGCTTGCCTGTGCAGAGCCTGCTGCTGCCTGAGGACCGAGGTAAGAACAAGTAAGGATTTTTTTTTTTTTTGAAGTTAGGAGGTCTATTTTTTTTTATTTTGCAGTTAGTAGGGCCTTTTTTTTTTTTTTTGAAGTTAGGAGAGCCTTTTTCCAGAATGAAACATCTGAAATCTCCAAACAGATCTAGACTAATTGATGCACACTTGCATCACTTGTTACGACTAGCAGTGACAAATATGTATGGAACCGGACATTGATCATCTTATTAGCCAAAAGCAGGCCCATAGTTCCCATTGAAATACTGGTAAGTTTGTTGATTTAACTTTACTTGTTCTTCAGTTTAAATATTGTATGTGTTCCTATTTTGTTTGTTTACTTCAAAATAAAATATCTTAAAGTGTACGTATGTGAAGAACCTGGAAGAAATAATAAAATCCATTCGAGCAATAAAAACACAATCTATGATGATGAAAAATACATTTGTTTTTTAGTGTATACATGTACACTGATGGTCCGACAGAAAACTTTATGACTCCATTTGATATTATCAGTGGGACTTTTGCTGCTGCATCACTGATGACAGAGATTTTACATCAGGTTTATATTTCGTGACCTTCAAAGATATGCACGAGCTACTACTTTCATCCATCAGGCTACTCTTATTACCAGACTTAACAAAATTCATCACTGAGAGCAAAGATTCACAATTGTAAATGGAAGATTATAAGAGAGGGTTTCGCATGCCAGCAAAAGTTACTGGCGTGCCATGTTTGGCACGCGTGCCAGGGGTTGCCCACTCCTGCCCCAGTACCTAAGACAAATACCTGGGAGATTTTATTTTATTTTATTTTATTTTATTTTATTTTACTTTATTTTATTTTGCAGGCATGAGGAATACTAAATGTTTTGCATTATGTAGAAAAGTCCAATGCAAGGAAGCATATTCTCACCCCAGATGTTAATTAACTTCCTTCTAGTATTGCTCTCCAATCTCAAGTAGGACATTCCTGGCTACAACACTAATTTAGCACTTTCACCACTTTGTGTAGTAACTCCTCTCACCAAAGCTCCTTGTTACCAAAAACTTGCTTTTTATCTTTGTATTGTCACTTTTGAAATTCACTTTTAATTATAGTCATGGGATGATCGAAGGCAGGTCTTTCTTTAACTGGGGGAGGGTCATGGAGTAATGGATAGAATTTAAAAGGACAGTAGTCACCCTTTATCTATAGTTTCCCTTTCTGTGGTTTCAATTACCCGCAGTTAACTGTGTTCTGAAAATATTAAATGGGAAATTTCAGAAGTAAACAATTTATACATTTTAAATTGTGCACCATTCTGAGAAGTGTGATGAGATCTCTGGCTGTCCAGCTCTGTCCTGCCCTGGGCATGAATCATCCCTTTGTCCAGTGTCTTCACCATGGATATGCTTCCCGCCCATCAGTCACTTAGTAGGAGTCTGGGTTATCAGATTAGTTGTCATGGTATTGCAGTACTTGTGATCAAGTAATCATTACTTTACCTAATAATGGCCCTAACATGCAGGAGTGTGATGCTAGCAATTCAGATATGCCAAAGAAAAGCCATAAAGTGCTTCCTTTAAGTGAAAATGTATGTATATTTAGGGAAAAAAACATGGTATATATGTCTCCCTGAGCATAAATTACATATAAAATGGTGCTAACACCTATGCTTCTTTAAACTACTTTGTAAATTGTGAAGTAAGTACAAAATTGTTTACAAAGTATTCTAGAACCAGATTTGTTCCCAATTATTATTTCTGGAACTTAAATAGCTGAAACTCCAAAGAGCACAATTATATAAAAAAGATATTTTAGCACAACAGGCATGGGTTATAATGTGGGACATAAAAAATAACAAGAAACAGCCCTAGCCCATTGGCTCAGTGAATAGAGTGTTGGCCTGAGACTGAAGAGTACCAGATTCAATTCCAGGCAAGGGTACCTTGGTTGCAGGTTCGATCCCCGGTCGGGGTGTGAGCAGGAGGCAACCAATCGATGTGATTACATCGATGTTTTTCTCTCCCCCTCCCTCTACTCACTCTAAAAAAAAAAAAGATTCAATGGAAAAATATCCTTGGGTGAGGATTAACAGTAACAAAAACCAAACAAGAAATAGATATGTGTTAAATGTATTTATTGTAGAAGTTTTAAACTTTTGTACCACAACCCACAGTAAGAAATACAATTTTCATAGTGTCCCATTATATACTCACATATAGCAAGTTTCCTGAAACAATATATTTAAGTTCACCACATGGGACATACTGTTTTCTATTCTGTTCTATTTTATCTCATTTATTAAATCATGGTCATGACCCACTAAATCAATTTCACGGTCCATTAATGGGTTGCAACTGCAGTTTGAAAAATATTTTCTTAAAAACCCTTTTATGTCATTAGAGTCTATTAAAGACTGCATTTTCTATCATCCTTTTGAATCTATCAAATGTTTGTTTACCTTAAAATGGAAAAAGCATATTACACAATATAGGAATGGGAACACATTTGTTTTTGCTTCTTAGTTCACACACTGAATACCATTATTTTTAATGCTTACTCTTTATCTTAAAAATATCAGAAAGCATCATGCAATAATTTTAAAAGTACATAAATTTTTTTGGCTGTGTTTGTGTCTTCTTTAAATAATTTTCTTAACAGCTTTGTGCCTTTCCTTCTTTATGTCATTAGAGTCTATTAAAGACTGCATTTTCTATCATCCTTTTGAAACTATCTATTGTTTCTCTGAGGTATTAATCAATTGTTGTGAGCGGCCTTAATTTCCCAGTGTTTATCTCTGCCGCCATCTTAGTTTCTCCTCCTGAATACCATTATTTTTAATGCTTACTCTTTATCTTAAAAATATCAGAAAGCATCATGCAATAATTTTAAAAGTACATAAATTTTTTTGGCTGTGTTTGTGTCTTCTTTAAATAATTTTCTTAACAGCTTTATTGGGGGTAAAATTGACATACCATTTTAAATTGTATGTATTTAAAGTATACAATTGGGTATGTTTTGATATAAGTGTACCCCCATAAACTCATCACAGAAATCAAGATAATGAACATATGGAGCACCCCAAAAGCTTCTTCGGGTCCTTTGTTTTTCCTCTCTGCCTCCATCCCCTTTACCTGGCCACCATTGTATGTTTTCTGTCACAGTGCATTAGTTTTTATTTCCTAGTATTTTATATATATGGAGTCATAGAGCATACACTCTTTAATCTGGCTTTTTTCACTCAATGTAATTACTTTGAGATTCATCATAGATGCAGCGCGTATCAACAGTACATTCCTTCTTATTGCTGAGGAGTATTCCCATTGTATGGATTTACCACTGTTTATTCATTCGCTTGTTGAGGGACATGTGTGTGTGTTTCATTTTGGGGCTGTGACAAATCAAGCTGCTATGAACATGTGTGTACAAGTCTTCGATTGGGCGCATGCTTTCATTCCCTCTGGGTAAACTACCTAGGAGTGAAATGCCTATATCACCTGGTAGGTGTGTGTTTAACATCGTAAGAATCGCTGGCTATGTTAAATAGCTCCTGTTGAAGGAGATGCTACAACAAGAGTTCTTTGGAAAAGACTTACCAAGGTAGTCGTCTTCTCAGTGCCATACTTCTAGTTCTGCTTGCTTAATCAGATGGTGCATCTGGAGTACTCACTGCTTAGAAGACAATGACCTTTGTTCTGAAAATGTATGACATTATTATGTATTAAAACCCAAAGACTGAATTAAGAACTTTATGGCCCCAAACACTGAAAAAAATTCTCTAACCCAAATAGTAAGTCAAAATCATTAAAACAATGCTGATTGTATAATATATAATGATGTTTGTTAAATTAATTTCCCCACAATAACAACTTTGATTTTTTAAAACAAATCTCTAGCTTTATCATCAATAAATATTCCAGGTGTTTCTTTTTTCTTGGAGCTCTAAGCACCTGGGTAGTCCTGAATAATTCACTTTATAAAATAGGTTCTAACAGGTTGTTTTTTCATTTGACTATTACTATCTTTACCACTATCTTAGGTCACCCTGCCAGGCCTGTGGAATATTCAGAGCATGAATCGTACCTTTAAATGGACTTCTTTGATACTTACTGTAGTGTAACTTTTTAAACAATGACTATACATATCTCTCTAAAAATCAATATGATTGTTTTAATATTTTTTTGTGTAAGACTCCCAGTTAAATTATCTTTTTTTCTTACAAACAGACCAGCATAATAAGAGCATAGGTTCTAGAGACTGCTGCCTGTTTTTTTAATTGGTTTTGTAACTTCTAATCATTTAAGCCTTTTTGCATTTCACATTCCTCGTCTTAAAATGGGGCTTAAAAATACCTTCCTCAGATCATTGTGTGAGTTAAGTGAGATATATAGAGAGAGAGCTCTTGGCCCAATGCTTGCCATATAGTACAAACAGGGAAACATCACTGACTCTAAAATATCAAAGCTAGAGCTTGCTATTGAAAGATATTGGTCTTAAGAATATTTGAAGATGACAAAGACAATAATGAAATACAAACACTATCTGAGAGTTAGAAAACAGATTTTGAAAGTTAAATCTACCAATGTATTGAAATTATTAATGTCAGAAAAGGAGCTCTCATAGTAAAAGCAATGGATAGTAATTGAGGTGTCTTGAGTATGACAGAAGAGAATCAGTTAATGACATTGTGTTAATAATAGGACTCTTGACTGAATGTTAATATGGTTCTATATCAATCTGGCTTAAGCCCCAAAAATGAGAGACACAGGGAAAGGATTGATTGGTTTATGTAGTTGGGAGCTCCAGCGGAATAAGTAGCTTCAGACATCAGTGAAATTAGGTTCTCAGTTACTGTTGTCAGAAATCCGTCTTCTTTTCTTTATCTCTTGGGTCTGTTTCCCTATATCCTATGTCCTACCTATGGACAAAGTTGACAGCTCTCTGCGTACATTATGCGAGTATCCTGATTAAACAAATGTACTCCCCCGCCCCCACCTCCAATAGGTGTAGCAAACATCCTGGGGATGACTTGGCTAACTCTCATTGATTGGCTTGGGTCATGTGTCTGTCATTTCACTAATCATATGACCGAGGAGGTGAATTGGCCAGCCTGGTGCCATGGTCACTCTTGCAGCCCAAGATTCAACTGGGACTGCACCATCTTAACTGCTTGGACTGAAAATTGGGGAGAGACAATTTCCCAAATGGAAAAGTTGCAGGGGCAGGCTTAAAAAAAAAGGCAGATGTCCACTATTCCCATGTTTTGATCTTCCAATTATGTTGCCTGCACTCTGAGGCTAAAGTGGAAATGCCAAGTTATATCTAGCAAAAAGAAGGGAAATTAAAACAGGATCAGAAGAATAGAAGTTAGATGGCTAAGTTTTCATATTCTATGACCTTTCAGAAAGTAGGACAAATTCTATGTGAATGAGTAAAATAATGTATAAAGTTTCCTTTTATTCTTTCAATATATAAGGGCCTTTATAAACTCAAGATTTTCATTTTAGTCTCCCAAAGGTTTGGTTTATGGTATCTTGCCAGAATTTGTATATTATGGAGTGGTGTGTGTCAGGGATGTTAAATATTTTATTAATTGAGAAATCCATTTGCTTTTGATTTGTTTCAGTGCATTTTCATTATCGATCAGAGAAGAATTCTTGTGGCCCTCATTTTTAGTCATCCTTTTGACAGGGATAATACATTAAAATGTCATTAAGTTATTAAGATTTATTCTGAAAAAGCATATAAAATCTCAAAGCAACTGCTTTTCTCCAGCTGACTGTCTGTTTTATTATCCTTTGATAAAAATATTGAAGACTTCAAATCCACTTAACTCATGATATCCTTCAAAGTTTGCCATAATTGTGCTACCTTTAGAGTTTTATTTTATCATGAAGATAAATGTAGTATTTATCAACATAAGACTTGTATCTTTTTAAAAGTTAATGGATATGTATTTAGCATACATTTTTATTTATAGTCTACCTTTTCAAAAAGGATTTGAAGTGCTTATCATGAAGTATATATGCAATAAGGTTAACAAAAAGTAAATCAAACCCAAAATAAGAATAAAAAGCAAATATACTAAATACACCACAAAAGCTAAAATATAGTATGTATAGATATAAGTAGATAGACTGACTTGAGCATAATGCTCTAAGTTTCCCAGAAGCAGGGACAAAACAGTGGCAATTCAGTTGATTACACTGTTCTCATCTAAAAGGTGGATGCCTAATAATCCTTCAAGAACAAAAGTCTTTTCTAAAGTGAATTCTTCCTATGATTTCCATATATATGAGACATCATGCAGAATAATGGACAACATAGAAGCAATATGACTGCTCCTTACAATTATTCTTGGTGAAAGCAAACTATAATATTAAAATGTAACTCAATGATAGTGATTCTGCTAAGGGGGTCTTTAGGCTAATGATATTTAGGTAGCATGTAGCTTTCTGATGATATATCTTTCTGATACAAGGATAGATTTTAGTGATGCTTATAAGAATGTTTTTCCTTAGATGTTTCTTAAAAATCACTTTCTCAGATAGGCATTTGGGAGCTGGGCAGCAACAACAACAGAAAATTGAATTAATAGTCTGCTGAGGTCTTTGAGTATTGAAATTTGAAGATCGAAATCATTGACTAAAGATATGCTTTGAAAACAAGGAAAGTTGGGGTTAATATTCTCATATGGAAGTAGAAAATTCTCTGACTAGTGTTCCCACCTTGTAGACAGATTGTTTTCCATATTAGTTAATATCACTATATACATACTACATCTTTACATAAAGAATTATCTTTCTTTTTATTTATTTTGTTTTTATAAAGAGAGTTTTTAGTCATATAGTTTAACTTCCTGAGGATTTTTCCTCTCCTCTGCTTTAGAGCCTCATAGAGTATTCCCCAAACTCCCAAAGGAAAATGATTTGAATAAGCTTTGGGGGGAAAGATGTGTCACTAATATATATTTTAAAAATTTCCTGCAAAGATATAGTCAAGCTATATTACAAGCAAAATAAAGATGTTGTATTCTTTTCTGTGTTTTTTTATTCTTGGATCTGTACAGTTGAAATATCTCTTGTTGAGAGAGTAGAAGGACCCATGGCATTTGAATAATAGCAATAAAATAAAAACTGCTACCAGTATCATTTACTGAGCATCTTCTATATGCAAGTATTATGCTAGACTCTTTACATGTGTTATTTTATTTAACTTCCACACAATAGGCAGAGCCTATTATTATCCTCATTTTAATAATGAGGAAATGAAACCCAGGTTTCTCTGAACTTACATATCTAACTGATAAGTGGTAGCATCAGGACTTGAACCCGAATCTTTACTGGCTTTTCACTACTACACAGTGTTGCTTGTGAAGGAAATCTGAATCTTTATGCATTGGCATTTGAGGTCATTATATTATTTCTTTATCCTGGCATTTCTGACAAAATTTGTCACAGCATCATAATACTTTGGACTTCTCTTAGACTCTGACTTAAATGTTATTATTCTTTAAAAAAAAAAAACAACAACTAAATTTTCTAAAATAAAAATCCAACCTAGACTAGCTCATATTTTTATAGCAGAAAAATTGTACTTTGACTTCTATTCTTAGGGTCTTTTTCTAATAATGGGTCTTTAATATCCTGTTGGGAATGAGACCAGAATCATCTTCCAGTCATTATTAAAAGTTGAACCACATCCTTTGGATCTTAAAAGAACTACTCACCTTGATAGTGACTTTATAGTCTTCACACTTAGCCTGCCCAATGCTGAAATACAAAATTACTTGTGATGATATCTCTCGAATTGCTGTGTCCTCAGTAGCCACCAGCCACATGGGACTATTTTTAAATTTAACTTAATTCAAATTAAATATAATTAAAAACTCAGTTCCTAAACACATTTTAAATGCTAAGTAGCCACATGTGGCTACTGTGTTCAACAGTGCAAATTATAGAACATTTCCATCATCGCAGGAAGTTTCCCAACAGTGTTGCTCTCCAATGTACATTTCTCATGGCCCTCTCTCCCTGCCTTCCTTCTATCCCTAAAACAACAATGGCTTCCTCCAACAATCTCTACAGATTTTGTCATTTGGAGAGACAGCTTATCTTCTCAATGATTTCCCATGATATTTGACATGGAGAAAATTTTGTTGGCCCAGTTGATATGTCTGTGGTACAGGGAAGCATGCTAACCAGACTGAGTTCAGCTTATGAAAATGGCAAGCCCATAGAGCCAGCTAGTTTTTATTTGCCAGGTTACATAGTGAGCCAACATCTTAGGGAGCAGTTATTAGAAGCATTTATGGACTGTTTTGTTGAATTGCTTCAGAGACTACCCTGATTCCTGATGGGCTTATTCCTAATGATGTTGCCATGAAACCTTACAGCAATTGTAAGTCTCTATAACAGACTGGCCATTTTTAAAAAATATATATTTTATTGATTTTTTACAGAGAGGAAGGGAGAGAGATAGAGAGTTAGAAACATCGATGAGAGAGAATCATCGATCAGCTGCCTCCTGCACATCTCCCACTGGGAATGTGCCCGCAACCCAGGTACATGCCCTTACCCGGAATCGAACCTGGGACCTTTCAGTCCGCAGGCCGAGGCTCTATCCACTGAGCCAAACCGATTTTGGCAACTGGCCATTTTATTCACATGTTCCACAAAGTGGCTGCTGCCTTCTATGAGTTAGTCTGTATAATTTTGAAAGAAAACATTTTTTTGTAAATCTGATTCTTTTAGCGTATTCTGGTTGGTTTTGATTTCTGTTAAAAAAAAAAAAAAGAGGCCGAGACCGGCTTGGCTCAGTGGATAGAGCGTCAGCCTGCGGACTGAAGCGTCCCGTGTTCGATTCCGGTCAAGGGCGTGTACCTGGGTTGCGGGCATATCCTCAGTAGGAGATGTGCAGGAGGCGGCTGATCGATGTTTCTCTCTCATCGATGTTTCTAACTCTCTATCTCTCTCCCTTCTTCTCTGTAAAAAATCAATAAAATATATAAAAAAAGAGAGAGAGAGAGATGTATTTTCTTGTCTTTTCATTTGTGGGTTCTAAAATAATCTGGGGACATGGACATGTTGACATAGTCCAATGTGGTGCACTCAGCCTATGAAGAATATATCAGTACTGTATTGGTCTGGAGCACTCCCACATTACCTGGGTAAATTTCTTTGGTCTATTTTTTCCATAGTGATATTTCACAATAAGCTCCTGTGGAAATTTGGTGAATATGTTACTTACCAATAATATTCTGTTGCTTTAATATATAGAACAGCAAATTGAACATCTTTGTGTGCAAAAGAATCCTGGGAGTTTTCTTTTTCCAAATGAGCTACGCAGTGCAGTATTTACTTGTGTCAGGTTTGAACTCACCATAAGAAAAAGGCAAATGCTTTTCTTCTCTCAGCTGTTCAAATAATCTGACTGGGAAAACAGATCTCTGTTCAGAACGTTCCTGGTCACTGGACACTTTGTAACTGAGGCCTTCCATTAACCACTATGGTTCCAGATTCAAGGACTTAAGGCCATTTCCCAAGTTCATAGAAGTTGGGATCAGTATTAGTAAAGTATTGGTAGTTGTGAAGCAAAGTGATGGGATACAGGGGCAGTAAATTATATTAATCTCCACTTTTGTGTAACTTTGAACCTTTTTAAATAGTAGAGAAATGCCACAAGCTATTTGTGTTTGTACTGTTGAGTTGTATGAGCTCCTTATATATTTCGGAAATTAACCCCTTATCAGATACATGGTTTGAAAATATTTTACCCCATTTTGTATTGCTCTTTTCATTCTGTTGATTAGTTCCTTTGCTGTGCAGAAGCTCTTTACTTTGACGTAGTCCCACTTGTATATTTTTGTTTTTGTTGATGTGCTTTTGTTGTTATATCCAGGCAATCATTGCTAAGTCCAGTGTGAAAGGTGGGCAAAGAACTTAATTTGATGTTTCTCCAAAGGAGACATACAGATGGCCAACAGGTATATGAGAAAATGCCCAACATCATTAATTATCAGGAAAATACAAATCAAAACTATGAGATATCACCACATACTTCTTAGGTTGGCTATTATTAAAAGATAAAATATAAGTAAGTGTCAGCAAAGTTGTGGAGAAATTGAAACCCTTGTACACCCTTGCTGGCAAGGTTGGTGGGAATATAAATGGTGCAGCAGCTATGGAAAACAGTATAGAGGTTTCTCATAAAATTGAGAATAGAACTGCCATATGACCCAGCTATCTCACTTCTGGGAATATGTTCAAAAGAATTGAATTCAGTATCTTGAAGAGATCTCTATACTCCTATGTTCATTGCAGCATTATACAATAAGTAAGACATGGAAATAACCCAAATGTAAATGACAGATGAATGGATAAAGAAAATGTGGGATATACATACAAAGGAGTATTATTCAACCTTAAAAAAGAAGGAAATCCTGCCATTTATGACAACATAGATGAACCTAGAAGACATTATGTTAAGTGAAATAAGCCAGTCACAAAAAAAAGACAAATACTGCATGATTCCACTTATATGAGCAATCCTGCAGCCAAACTAATAGAAACCGAGAATACAATAGTGGTTGCCAGGGGCTGAGGGAAGAGGAAATAGGGAGTTGTTATTTAATGGGTGTTGAGTTTCAGCTATGCTAGATGAATAAGTTCTAGAGATATGCTGTAAACATAGTGCCTGTAGTTAAGAATGCAATATTATATTGTGTACTTCAAAATTTGCTAAGAGGGCAGAGCTCATGTTAAGTGTTCTTATCACAAACACCAAAACCAAAAACAACCAAAACACCCACAAAGGAACACATGGACACTCTTAGAGATATTGGACATGTGTACTACGTTGACTATGTTAATAGTATCACAGATGTTTGTATATCTCCAAACTCATCAAATTGTACACATTAAATATGTACAGTTCTTTGTATATCAATTATACTTTAATAAAAGTGTTAAAGTTTATTTTAATTTTTTAAAATGTTGTGAGCTCTTTGGGTAAATTTAATACAGTTGTTTTTGCTGTTCATAATAAGGCATCTTACTAAAATTAACATTTGCTCTAAGATTCATTAGGAGCTCTTTGGGAGGAATGTCAGAAGTTTAATAAACCAATGAGGAAATTTTCTACTTTATTTAAAGGTAGTTACTTTTCCACACCCATTTTTGATGCATCGCAAGGTCAGCAAGATGATACTGTTCGACAAAACAATTACATTTATGTAATATCATCTTACATATTTTTATTTCCTTAATCACTAGGTTTTTCCCCCTATTATTTTGCTTTGACACGTCTTGGTGTGCGGGGCAAGCATGTCCCTTGGTTATCAGTTTTGGAAACTATTTCCCTGACTTTTATTATTATTTTTAAAATCTTATCACATCATACACATTGCTGAACAGCAAGAAAAGTGTTAAAGAAAATTGCTCTAATAAAAGACTGTCATTTCTCTAGATGCTTTTTTGGTAGCATTGATTCCACTGAAATTTTATTTTGATCCCCTCATTCAATAGCAATAATAATGTTTTCTTGAAACACACACCTAACACACACACACACACACCACATACCACACACCACATACCACACACACACACCCCACACACACCCCACACACACCACACAAACCACACACACACATCACACACACACACACACACACACACACACACACCCCACACACGCACACACACACACACCACACATGCACACACACACACACACCACACATGCACCCTCCTCAAGCTTCCAGTCTGTCTCGAGGCCGTGGCAGACGCCTGATTGGCGGGCTCTGTTTATTCTGTGACCGGATTCCTTCTAAGAGGAGGCACGCCATGCCCGCCCGAAGCCCATTGGCCGGCACTGCTCTGGACCCACCCTCTCTTTCTCCAGGCACACACCACAGCGGAGTCCGTGCGGAATCCTAAACCAGCCCAATTTACATCCATTCATGAATCTGTGACGTCAGCAAGCCTGCGGGCTCCTGTGCGGTGGGCTGCTGGATTGTGTGGGCGGAATTCCCCTCCCCCTCATTGCTCTAATCCTGCAAGGCTTTTTAAATTAACCTTTCATCTTTTCGATGCAAGAAAATGGAACGACATGTGTAGGAATTCTTCATTGTTGTGAGTATCGCCCTCTTTTTCTGTTTCCTCGGCATATATTATACAAGGACAGATGGAGACTGTATTTGTGATTTGAGGTGATTAGGAAGCTGATATTATTGAGGGAGACAAGGTGAGAGAGACAGACCGACGGAGGCAGAGAGAAACCCGAAACCCCGTTACAGCCAGCGGCGTCTGAAACTGACAGCTGGCTCTCCTTAGCTTGTCTGCCTGCGAGACGTGGACATTTTTCATTTACGGTTCTGCACGTTACTTCTGGATGCTGGCCTGGCTTTCCTTTAAGAGAGATTCATGTCTCGGAGAGATGATGTGGATTGTTTTGGAGGAAAAGCCCGGAACCGATACCAGAAAGGTGCTGGGGAAAGCCCGGCCAGCTAGAAGGAGCAGGATCCAGCCTGCTGAGCACTTGTCTTCCTTCCTGCTGTCCTCTCTGTTGTTTCTCACCCTTCACCTTGCCTTTGTTTCATAATTGTGTGGTAACCAATATCCTGGGATTGCAATTTGGGGAAGATGAATACTTGTCCAACCATTTTTTCCTAAAAGCTTTTATTATGGGAGCTGGAGTGGTGTATTTATACGTATTTGTAGCTCTTCCTGTCACTCTGTACATTTTATTTATATGTTCAAAAACCTAAAAGCCTGCACCAGAGGCAAAAGGAGAATTACCCTTAAATTCTGACTTTTTACTATCCTTTCGTGAAAACTAAGAAATCTTTTCTTAATATCTTCCATAATTATATTGTGTAGAAATGCACGTGACTATTTTTCCAAGATACTGGAAATAGTTTGTTCCATGGTGTTTGGGAAACATGGACAAGTTCTGATGTGTTCAGTGCATGAAGTTGGTTTAATAGTTTGCTCAGAGTGTTAACAAAAAGTTAGTGTTTGTGATTGAATTTGTTTTCCAAAGCTCTGGTTTATTCTGGTGAAAATTGTGATAGTAAAGAAGAGAGAGGTGACATTGTGACATGTTCTGCCTTTGGGCATCTCCTCAGCCCGATTAATCTAATAGCCTTTTCCAACTGCCTCACTTTGAGCAATTTATGTTCTAGTCTGTGGCAGGGATCTCACTGTCCTTTCCAGTGAGAGAGGAAGCAAAATGCCTTATCATTGAGCCTCATCATGTTTACCTTGTATAATCAATACTTAGTTTTGACAATTTCATATTCCAAACTTTTCTCATGAAACAAGGCTTCTAAATTATGGCTCTAATGATATCTTTTGAATTTTCTTATTGGGGAATCTCCCAACTGTAAACTCATTTCATTTCAAAATTACCTGAGGATTTAGAATTCTCTTTTGCTTCCCATCTTGTCATTGCCCTCACTCATTTTGTTTCTCTGAGTGCAATTAAACTCACTAGAGTTATAGAAGGGAGAACTTCTGCCTGATTCTGAGCCAGATCTTTGTCCTATATTCAGACAAGTATGGTTTCCTATTTTGCTATTTTTTATGGGCTGGGTTAAACAAATGACATTGTTTCCTATACTTGTAAACATCTAGATTTATTTCAATTTTTTATGTGTACCTCCAGAGACTTTGTTGAAAGAAACAATTTTAAAGTTATTTTAAATTATTGAAATCTATTAGCTCACTGCCAAATCAAAAGACTGAATTCTTAGAATTTAAAAATAATGTGTTTAATAATCAAACTCATCTTAAGAAATGTTGATCAGACTCTGTTTCTTATATACATTTTGCCAAGAGAGAGTTTTATTTTGTGCAAGAAATGCAGTCTGCACTAGGGATTTGGTAAAGTAAAACTATCTCTTTAAGATTGAGAGTGGCTATAGAATCTCCCTCTCTTCCACTCCTAGTGTCTGTATTCTAGTTTATATTTATTTTCATGTATAGTGTACTTGTAGGGGAAAAAAACAATAACTCTTAATTGTTTAATATCAAACAATAAAATCCTGTGTATCAGTGACTATCAATAGATGGCTTTCTGTTTAAAAATTGAAGCTGCTCCAGAAGTAGGAATTAATTTATTTAGTAAACAAAGTCAGTCAAACCAGAGCCATGTCCTGGGGAACTGTCAAAAGAATGGTTCCTAAGGGCCGGAGGCCACATCCACTGGTATATGAAGCAACCAATCTCTGGGTGGCAGAACCGGTCAGTTGGGTTTACACTGTCTGCCTACCCTCCCTCTATGGGCTGCAGCTGAATTAATTACTTGGGGAGTTGAAATGAATCAAGATAGCCAACATGACCAATTCTGCCAGGTGACAGCCTGACTCTAGCAATTTTAATTAAAATCAACAACGTTCTCCCAAGAACACTCTTTTACTTAAAAAAAATTTAAAGATATCACATTTTTGCTCTGTGTTGGGTATTATTCCTTAAGGGTATTGGGGAAAGATTTAGAAGATGCCATCTTTACCCCTAAGGACTCTAGAAGGTAAGTTACCACAGGAGATGTAGTGTTATAGTGTTGCAGTTCAGAAACTGGCCTCTGCAAACAGACTTTACCTGGGAGAGATGCTCACCTGCTTGCTCTCTTCTTCTCTTCTTCCCATCCCTTCCCTTCCCTTCCCTTCCCTTCTCTTCCCTTCCCTTCCCTTCCCTTCCCTTCCCTTTGTTTGCAATACTCAGTGGGTCTAGGGTCAGAGATGTGGGTTGGGTTGTTTTTAGTACGTTCAGAGAGTTGTTCAACACTTACCACAATCATTTTAGAACATTTTCATCATTGCAGAAGGAAACCCATACACATTAGCAGTCACTCCTCATTTCCCCTAAGCACCCCAGCACTAGGCAACCACTAATCTGCTTTCTCTATACATAGATTTGCCTATTCTAATCATTTCAGATAAACAAAATTATACAAGATATGTGTTTTTATGACTGGCTTCTTTTGCTTAGTATGAGGTTTTAAAAGTTCCATATTATAGAATATATCAGTGCTTCATTCCTTTCTATTACTGAATAATATTCATTTACAAATATACCACATTTTTATTTATCTGTTCAATTGATGGACATTTGACTTGTTTCCACTTTTTGCCTGTTATAAATAATGCTGCTGTGTAAATTTGTGAACAAGTTTTTGTGTGAAGATACATTTTTATTTCTCTTCGTTATATACCTAGAAGTAGAATTGCTGGGTCATATAACTATACATTTTCAGGATATGTGCTTATTGGCCATCTGTATTTCTTCTTTGGAGAAATGTTGAATTAAATCTTTTATGCATTTACAAAATTAGGTTATTAATCTTATTATTAAGTTTAAGTATTCTTTATATATTCTAGGTACAAGTTCTTTATCAAATATATAGCTTGCAAATATCTTATTTTAGTCTGAGTTGTCTTTTTACTTTCTTGATATTGTTTGTAGCACAGAAATTTTAATTTATCTATTTTTTCTTTGTTGCTTGTGCTTTTGGTGTCGTATCTAAGAAGGCTTTGCCTAACCCAAAGTTATGAAGATTTACTCTTATGTTTTTTTCTAAGAGTTTTAGCTTTTACATTTAAGTCTATGATCCATTATGAGTTCCCTTTTATGCATGGATTCAATTTCATTTTTTTTTGAAGGAGGATATCCATCCATTTCCAGCAATAATTGTTTAAAAAAAAACAACTGTTCTTCCCCCACCTCTACCCCCAACCCCTATTGAATTGTCTTGTCACCCTACCAGGGAACTTAAAAAAAATACCGATGCCAAGCTCCCACCTCCAGAGATTCATGTTAATTGGTCTGTGATGGACCCAGACACCTGCAGTTTTGAAAAGCTCCCCAGACGATTCTGACGTGCAGCCATGGTTGAAAACTATTGGCATGGACAAAGGGCTAGTCTTAGAAAAGAATAGGAGAAAGGATATCTGAAGACATAGAATTCTGATATGGAAATGAGAGGATAGAGGAAAATTAAGAAGGTTCATACCAGAAAGCATGGATTTTCTTGCTAAGTAGAAATTAGTCATTTTCAAAGAGTGAGGGCATCACTGAAGGTTAGTAAAATATGTTAAATTGAAGGAAGAGTAGCAGCTAACATTTATTAAGCACCTTCTACATGCTATAAATCTGCTAAGAGCTTTCACATACATTATTTCATTTAAAATATAACGCTCATGAATATGAAGTAGGTACTATTACCCCCATTTCACAGAGAAGAAAATAGGTTCAGAATGGGTCTGACTCAGCCAAAGATACCAGGTAGTGCACATCATGCCCCATTTTCAAATTCAGCTCTAATTTTTAATCCAATTCCTTTTCTTCTGTGTATCATGGATTTTGACCATTATTGAGTCCTAACCAAGAACTGTTACTGGTCCAGTCATTAGCATGAATCTTAGATTTCCTCTAGAAATGCTCTGGACTGAACAAAGAGCAAGATAAGTTTCATTGTGGGGATAATATAGGGATAAGTGTTGGCATAGTAGGTATAGTGGGAGATAAGAGAGTGGGGGTAAAAGAAGTATATCATGTGATACTTCATCATGGATCCTAGGCTGGCTATACTCTGCCTAGGTGCAGCTGGCAGGAAAAATTCTAAGAGGATGGAAGGCCAATATACTAGGCATGTAAGAATGGCTGAAGGGGCCCTAGCTGGTTTGGCTCAGTGGATAGAGCGTCAGCCTGTGGACCAAAGGGTCCCAGGTTCGATTCCAGTCAAGGGCACATGCCTGGGTTGTGGGCTTGATCCCCAGTTGAGGGTGTGCAGGAGGCAGCCAATCAATGATTCTCTTTCATCATTGATGCTTCTATCTCTCTCTCCCTCTCCCTTCCTCTCTGAAATATATATTTTAAAAAAAAGAATTACTGAAGGGAATGGCTTGGAGACCATGATGGAAAAGAGGATAGATCAAATAGAATTTGCAGGTGTGGAGGTGATTCATTTAATCAACACATATTTATTGAGCAATTACTATGTGTTCTAAGTACCAGGTACACAACAGTGGAAAAAACAGACAAAAATTCTTGCCCTCTTAAGCTTTTTTTTTATTGACAAAGACAAACAATGAATAAATAAATTATGTTTAGACAGTGATAAATGTTAAGGAGAAAAATAAAAGTGGGAGGGAATAAAGAGTGCTGGAGATGCAGTAAAGTAAAAAAGGGACTTTTTTCCTTGTATAGTCTTTGTATAATCAAAGAAATTAAAGAACCATCTAACCTTGGGGCTGGTGGCTAACCAAGTCAGGCATTTTGGATATATAGTGTCTTCTCAGTACTGAAACTCAAGGTTAATATTCAGTATTAACTTTTTGTTCACCACTTTATACCCCAAGCCCGGCAGGGTAGACACTCCGAAACATTGGTTTATTGTGTGACGCCATTTTTAGGGATTAGTGCATTTTCCATTGGTGGAGGCCAGGGTTAGGGTGGTGTTTGGGAGATGTTTAGAAACTCTGCTTGCTGCCCTATTAGTAGATCCTTCTCAGTATGTCTGTGGATGTGTGTGTGTCTGTGGGGGTGTCCTTCATAATGTCACCACTGAGAATCACTGCATCGTGAGTGATAGTCAATGAGGGGCATGTATCTAGTTCCCACATGAATTGGGCAGAGAACCACCAGAGTAGACAATATAGAAGACACTTAAATTTCTTTTGCTTTTTACACTTTAGCAGGAGATTCACATGCGCCATCTTTAACAAAGAGTAAATTGCATAATAAAGTTTTAAATAATGAAGTTCCATTATGCAACCACTTACCTGCCTTTTTTCTTTATCTAGAAGATGACTTATGTTAATAATAGATAAATTCAGCATGAAGTCTATTTACTTTCTGTGAGGCACATGATGCAATGAGGAAAGAATTGGACTAAGACTATAAGAGCCCATGAAGTAGTCTCAGGACACCCTTGGCAAGACAATTCTCTTTCCTCAGCTTTGGTTTTAATATATGAGATAAAGAAATTGTTTTTGCTGATCTCCAATGTCCTTTCTAACTCTAACATGGTAGGGAATCTGGTTATTACCAAGGTCAATAGGCAAGTGACAATTTCTAAAAGAATTTGGTTAAAATCTATCTTTACTCCAATTTTTTCATAGTATCCTTGTAGTTCCACCCCCACGGATGCTGCTATAGTTGAAGAGGCGGAAAAAGTGTCAGAAGGTCAGGTGATATCTGGGTGAGATATAAAAAGCTTAAATCACTTTCAGAAGTGCCTAGGGACCTCCTCATAAGCAGGAAATAGAGTCCTGATGAGATCTGACCTTGCCGTCTTAGACATGCCCATTATAAATGTCATCTGTCTTTGTCGTTGTTCTTTGTAGTCAAGAGAGAGCTTTCATTCGATGAGTGATTTGGGAGTCTGGACTACTGTGGGATGTGGCAACAGAAAATCTATCTAATAACCTCAGTTTGGTTATCTGTTGTAGACTTTTCCTTGACCTGACTTTTATTAGTGCTACTAAAAAACAAAATATCACCATATTGGCTCTTTCTATCCATCTCTCACTTCTTCCTACCATTCTCTAATTCAGGCTGGAGTGTGATGAAGGAGGGAAGACTGCAGTAAATAAGAAAATGAAGACCCATTAAATCCATAAATGTGTATAACCAGTCTTTGAAAAATTAAGATTTTGTTATTTTGCATGAGAGTTACTAGCTTCAAAAAAATTATTCTTTTCAGAATTCTCCAAATAACAAGTTGGTTGATGGATTGGTGTTTTGAGTTTGCAGATTTTGTCCAAGAAAAAAGATACGTTATATTTACTAGTATATGTGTGGCAGTGTGATGAAAACATCTTGCAAAAAGTACTATATATTAGAGGGAAATCTAAGAGAATGTGTAGTAACTGTGCAATTTTAATTGTTTAAAAATTTTAAGGAAAAACAATGTAGGACTTCCCACTGGCAGATGGTAATTGTTTTCCATGTGCTTATTTGCACTCTGAATTCCTGGGCTGAGGGTAATAGTAGAATTGCACAGTACTAGGAGGATATGTTAGTGGAATTCTAGATTCCAAGGGTAAAGGGCTTAGGAAATCGCCAAAGACAAAGCACTGGAGAAAGGTGATGGGTAAACGGGATGCAGAGCTCAGGGAGACTGTGGCTGAGCTGATGGCTCATGGGTTCAGGCAGGTGGCAGCCAGGACAGCAGTTTCCACCTTCAACCAAAGAAAGTGGATCTGGCACCCAGACTGAAAAAGACTCTCTTAGAGTCCTAAGGAGGGCTGTCACAGTTGCTATTACAAAAGAAGGCTCAATTTGCAAAATAAACCCACGGAGGCTTCTTATTATCCCCGAGGCACTGTGCCTGCATTTCTAGTTGTGAGCAGGCCTGCCTTCAATGGGACACATTAGGCTGTCTACAGGCGTGGATAATTGAGACTCATGAGATCAAGCGCACCGAAATACAAAGCCATGATTGCTTTTTTCAGGGAAAATAATATTTTGGTGAAACTGAGATTAAGCATTTTACTCATTACTCACCAATTATTTCCTCTCATATAATAAATACACCAAGAACAAACAGATACAACATACCTTTGTATATTTCTAGTCACTGCTTCTAGATCTAAATTACAGGCTAATTTAAAACCTTTGCTAAGCATAGAAACTCCTGGGAAATACCCACCTGATATTGCAGCTGCTAGGGTCAAAAGCCAATTTGAAAAGAAATTGTACTGCTTTGCTAGGTTCTCCCTCCCCTTTCCTTAACACCCCCCCCCCCCCCATTTCTGGCCATTTTATAACAGAATTCCTTCCATCTGTTTATCTAATAAAAAATAACTGAACATTTGCTTCATTCTGCTTGTGTCAATTATTAAAGCGAGGCCCTAATCTCTTCCTTTAATATTCTCAGAGACCTGAAGACCTGTGTAGATTTTTTTGAGAAAGTAAAACAATCACATGATCCTTTATGTTTTGTGTAATGATCTTGTCTCCAATCAGGGCTCCTGCCATAACACAGTGAAACAGCACCTGCTCTCCTTTGATCAAAGGTTATCTACATCGATAAGAATTTCCTTTAACTGAAATTTATGCCTTTGATACTGGCATTTGTAAGAGTCAAACTGCCTTTGCCGCAAATTGCTTTATAAATAGCCTTTCTCTTTTTCCTACTAACTATTTGAAAAGCCATGGAGTAGTTTTAAAAATAAAGAACAGCTAGCCAACCAGATTCTAAGAGCTTTGGACCAAGTCTGGAAAAGAAGGAGAAATGACCAAGAGAACCTCATTATTAATGCAAAGCCAAAGGACCTCTAGGGTAAGGAAAAGGGGGAGGGAGGTATCACTCCAAAGGAGTACCTATTCAGGTAAAAAAGAAAATAATGCCTTATTATTATGAAAATAGTTTGCCAAACTCATGATCGGTATGAACTGTAATTGTGGTTTACCTGAAATGCATGTGACTTGTACTCAGAAATGTCTTTACTCTGGAGGATAGTTGGGCATTGGAATTGACTGTGTACTGGACGTGAAGGTTTGGAGTAAGGAAATTGAGTCTTGAGGCTTCCATCTTCTAAGAGAAATCTCCTCCAGCTTATTCCTGGGTGGTCGCAGCCAAGGATTTGCCAAAAACCAGGGAACTAAGCTTTGAGGCCTTGTTTTGAGACCTATTCTTTCATTGCTGTATCTTATCACAGGAAACTGAAAAACAAAAAAAAATGTTTCTTTGCCATTTTTACCAAGCAGATTCTTCACATTATCTTATTTTTGTATGTAATTCATAAAATATAACATGTTTATGAAAAACTACTCAATAATAATTTTTTCAGATACTTTAATGATATTTAATAGAATATTCCTAAATAAAAAAGGGGGGAAAACAATTTTTTTTACTATATTTTTATTTCTCAGTTGACCCATCCATATTGGCCTCTCTCCACCAGCCATGACTTAGGTCTAACCATTCTGGCTAGCTCACCCATCTCCACAAAATCTGGCTCTTTTCAGTGAAGATTTCTTTGGATGAGCTATAAATTGATTCTTTTTTTCTCTCCTTTTTACCAAGAAAAAGATGCATTAGCAGTTTAAAAACATTAATCCTGTGAGAGACTTCCCCACAGACCAGCTTATTCAGTGGTCCCCAGACCAGGAACATCAGCATCAGCGGGAGACTTTCAGAAATGCAGATTCTCAGGCCACTCCACAGGAATTCAGGGGGTGGGGCCCAGGCATCTGTTTTAACAAGCTGACAAGGTGATGCTGGTGTGTAGTAAAGTTTGAGAATGCTTGATTGATAGAAGAGCTCCTCAAACTTTTAATGTGCATAGGAATCACTTGAGGATTTTGTTAAAAACCAGACTGTGATTCAGTTAGTCTGGGGTAATTTTGTCAGCATCTAATTCACTCCTAGGTGACTCTGATGCTACTGGTCCTGAATCTGAAGGATTGACACAAGACACTCCAAGAACTACTGCAGTATGTAGGCTGTATCAAAATTACAGCTATCCGCCAAAACCGGTTTGGCTCAGTGGATGGAGCGTCGGCTTGTGGACTGAAAGGTCCTGGGTTCGATTCCGGTCAAGGGCATGTGCCTGGGTTGCGGGCACATCCCCAGTGGGAGATGTGCAGGAGGCAGCTGATCGATGTTTCTCTCTCATCGATGTTTCTAGTTCTCTATCTCTCTCCCTTCCTCTCTGTAAAAAATCAATAAGATATATTTAAAAAAAAAAATTACAGCTATCCCAGTAGTTCATAAGGAAATACTCCTAAAGGAGGAAGATGTTTTGTGCATAAAAATATTAACCACGACATTCTTTTAATAGAAAGAAAAAGAAATAAACTAACTCTTCAATATTAGGGAAATACAGTTGATATCCATTATGTACAGACTTAGTATTTGTGAACTCACCTACTCACTAAAATTTCTTTTTAACCCCCAAATCAATACTTGCAGCACTTTTATAGTCATTCGTAGACATGCGCAGATGTTGTGGAGAAAAAGGAACCCTCATTCACTGACGATGGGAATGTAAACTGGTACAGCCAGTAGGGAAAACAGTCACACTGTAAATATCCAAGAGAAATCCAGATTACAAACATCTGGCAAAGGTAAACTAGGTACTTACTTGGTAGATACTACTGGAACCATGCTTGTAATTAATTTGTCTTGCCTAATCATAGCTTCTCTCATTTCTACATTTTCCCAACCTTTTGACATGGTTAACAACTTGGCTTCTAAAATCAGGCAGATGGCAGTTGAATCCTGGCATTTCCATTTACTAACTGTGCCTTGTGTAAGTTATTTAATGTCTCTTATTTCCCCACATATATATATCATAGGGATAATTCTAGAACCTAGTGAGGTTTAAATGAAAGGCTAGCATAGTACATAACATATACTAGTCCCTGCATAAATGGTAGTTGCTACTGTATTTTACTTCAATCCCTTTTTTGATTGTCCACCAGGTGAAAAAGGCTGTCAGTTGATGACTGAGAAATTAAAAAAAGAAAAATAGTATTTCTGTCCACAAACATTCCCAGTCAACTTAGAGGGATTGGTACATACACTATATTGCAATAAAACTGTGGTTCTCAAACTTTCTGGGCTCAGGACCAAAAAATTATGTGTATTCCAAAGGACTTTTGTTTATGTGAGTTGTATCTTCTATATTTACTATAGTTGGAATTAAAACTGAGAAAAAAATTAAATTTTCTTTACTGAAAACATTTCTTTGTCTTATTTTTTTTCTTCAAGATGATTTTTTAATTACATTTATTAGGGTGTCATTGGTTAATAAGATTATATGGGTTTCAGGTATACATCTCCATGATACATAACTTGTATATTGCATTGTGTGCCCACCACCCAAAGTCAAATCATCTTTCTTCACCATATATTTGGCCCCTTTTATCAGGGGGTGGGGCCCAGGCATCTGTTTTAACAAGCTGACAAGGTGATGCTGGTGTGTAGTAAAGTTTGAGAATGCTTGATTGATAGAATGCTGGGGTCCGAACCCA
>NW_006297821.1:3474108-3479099 GCF_000327345.1 Myotis davidii
TTCTGCTGGGGAAGGGGTTAAGAGGTTTTATTCCCTCCCTAACTTCAGGGGAAAATCCCTACCTGGGGAAACAACCTTTCTCGGAGAGGTGACCTTGGTTAAAACACAGTGCCAAGAAGGTGAGCAAACATATTAAGAACAGTATGCCATATATGCCAGGTCCCTTGAAACAGCAAGGATGGACTGGCTCCCAGCAATAGAAGAGCTCCTCAGACTTTTAATGTGCATAGCAATCACTTGAGGAATTTGTTAAAAACCAAAATTCCTCAATTTACCTTTACTATCCCCCTTCCCTCTGGTAACCACCATACTGTTTTCTGTGTTTATGAGTTTCAGTATTATATCCCACATATGAGTGAAATCATATGGTTCTTTGTTTTTTCTGATTTACTTCACTTAGCATGATATTTTCAGGGTCCACCCATGTTGTTACAAATGGTAGTACTTCATCTTTTCATGTGGCTGTGTAGTATTCCATTGTATATACTAGTATGTTTCACATCTCCTTCACCCAATCATCTAGTGAAGGACACTTCGGTTGTTTCCATGTCTTGGCCACTGTGAATAGTGCTGCAATGAATAGAGGTGTGCATGTATCTTTGTAAATAAGTGTTTTTAAATTTTTCAGGTAATACCCAGAATAGAGGTTGCTTGGTCATATGATAACGCTAATCTTAATTTCTTGAGGAACCTCCAAACTGTTTTCCTTAGTGGCTGTACCAGTTTACATTCCCATCATCAGTGAATGAGGGTTCCTTTTTCTCCATAACATCTTATTATGAAAATAGTTCTGACATCACAGACTCCCTGAAAGGTCTCCGGGAACCCCAGGAGAGCCACAGCACATGATGAGCACCACTGCATTGGTTGTGAGTGTGAAGAAGAAACAAGAATTATAGCTAACATCTGTGCTTATAGATAACATCTGTTACTATGCCAGACACTGTCCGTAGTGATTTACATACTTAAACCTCCCAAAAACCCTATGAGGAAGGTGCTATTATTATTTTTCCTAATTTCCAGATGACACCAAAGCACAAAAAGGTAAATTCCACCAAGTGGAGCCAGCATTTAGTTTCAGATCATCTGGCTCCAGGGTCCAGACTCTTTTCTATGCCACTGTCCTGCTCCCCTACATGGGAATTGAGTAATATTTCATAGAGAAGGCATCATTTTTCTTAAGGGATATGCAAGAATAGGGGTTCTCACAGACAATCTTGGGAGAACACTTCATTGTCACTAAATTCAGAGCTCGATCTTATTCTTGGGTATGTTTTCAGCCCTCAGCTTTAACTAATAAGTTTCTTCTAAATCACTTTACATTAAGATTTTCCCCCTTTCTCACAATTGTATCAACAGCACTGTCCTGCATACTTCAGTCTGTCCAGTATTCCAAACAGCAGTTTCAAGGCTAATAAATAGAATTTTCTCCAATTTTACATAACATAAAATATACATAAAATTTACAATTTTAACCATTTTTAAGTGTACACTTCAGTGGCATTACATACATTGTTTATATTGTTGCTTAATCATCACCATCATCCATCTCCAGAACTTTTTCATTTTCCCAAACTGAACTGCTGTACGCATTAAAGATTGACTCCCCAACCTCTCCCCTCCCCCTTGTCACTGTCAATTAACATTCTACTTTCTGTCTCTATGAACTTGAATACTCTAGGAACCTCATGTTAGTGAAATCTTTCAATATTTGTCCTTTGTGACTGGCTTATTTCACTGAGCATGATGTCCTCCAAGTTCATCCATGTCATGTATCAGAATCTCCTTTCTGTTTAAGGCTGAATACTAAAGTTAGGGCTTTGCTTGTTAAGAATAATTCATAAACATAGGACCCAAAGAAATACCAGTTAATAAAAAAGAAAAAGAATGTAAAATGCTACAGAATTTAAAGAAAGTAACATAAACCTATAATGTACTGCGTCTATGCCTTATTACAAAGCTACTACTATTTTCAACATTTATCCTAAATGTCATAATGTTCTTTGGATAGGAAGAATTCAGTAGAAGATAGATAGAAGGGAAGAACGAAGGAAGGAAGGAAGGAAGGAAGGAAGGAAGGAAGGAAGGAAGGAAGGAAGGAAGGAAGGAAGGAAGCAAGGAAGGAAGGAAGGAAGGAAGGAAGGAAGGAAGGAAGGAAGAAAGAAAGAAGAAAGAAAAAAAAGAAAGTTGGAAAGGAGGGTAAAGTAATTAGGAGATAACTGCCGGGGTCCAATCTCCCATCGATCTTTCTAACTATCCCTCTCCCTTCCTCTCTGTAAAAAAATCAATAAAATATATTTTGAAAAGAAAAGAAAAGAGAGGAAGGGAGGAAGAAAGGAAAGAAGAGAGCCTGGGCAGTAGCTAGAATCCATTGTGTATGCTGTAGCCATTTCTCATGATTCTGGCCTTCTTTTCCCTTTCTTGTGCTTTTTTCTGCTCCCATTCCCCTTTCCCCATCACAGAAAATGTAAAACAAAGCCCTCTTTCTAAGAATAGCTATTTTATGGAACTGTTCACAATTTGAAAAGCAGATGAGTTGAATATTTTACTCTGACTCTATAAAATAAAAGCCTAAAGAAACTGAAGTACATTCGATTTGAGCATTTCTATAGACAAAAATCAGTTGCATTACTGGTGTGCTACATTTTCAGAGTTTTAAATATCTCAAAAACAAAGAAAGCCTCATGTAAACTGGGAATGGTGCAGTAGGCAAGGATACTCAGCAATCTTTTTGCCTATTTTAGTCATTGGCAATTTTCCCTGACAATAAAATATCCACAGGATCTTGTTGATTAGATGGATGTGGTGATGGTGAGCAGGGGAGAAAAGAGAGAGAAAAGTCAACTGTGACCATTTGTTCAACAAGGTTGAGGGGAGCATTCAGTCAAGATTTTGAAGAAACAGAAAGCTACAATGAGAGAGTTTTGGAGGGGAGGACAATGGGGTCGGGGAAGAGGATGCACAGAGAAGTACAGGGTCAAGACTATAAACAGGGGTGCTTACATCGTGGGTAGAAGAGAACAGGCATGTGATGCAAAGTGGGATTAGCTGACTACAAAGTTTGAAGAATTATTCCCAGTAGCCTTCTGACCTACAGTGTCAGGGTTAGAACTCTTCATTTGTCCTGTCCCGCTGTGCACTTGTCCCCAACACCTGCTTGCTTGGAGCAAAAACCTACAGAAGGATGTTAAGACATGCGGGAGGCAGCCAGATCAATGATTCTCTCTCATCATTGATGTTTCTATCTCTCTCTCCCTCTCCCTTCCTCTCTGAAATCAATAAAAATAATGTATTTTAAACAAGAATGTAGAAGGTGATTTTGATTTAACTAAATTGATTTAATGAAAATACACTCTGAGGATGGAGACTCATGTCTTGTGTATCTTTCTATCCCTTGGATACCTAGCATGACATCCAGTAATTATATTTCATAATGAAAGGCTAACATATTGGATTATGGCCTAAAAGAGTTCATGGGCTTACCCCAGATCATATGCTGCTTAAGTAAGGGTTCTAGGATTCATACTCAGTTCTTTTGATGCTAAAGCTCATGTCACTAGGATGAGTGAGTTACAACATCTCATGGAATTTTCAGCCTAGCAATTATTAGGAAAGATGAAAGGTATCTTTTTAATTTCTCATGTTTCCAATAACTAAATATAACTGCAAATTTTAGATATCCTTTTTCTAAGAAGAGGTAACTTGCTAAATAAAAGGGCCTAGTTTGAAATCAGATGGACCTGACAAGCCATCTATTGACTATGTGAACTTGGACAAGTGTTTTAACCTCTCCGACCCTCAGTTTTCTCATCTATAAAATGATGATAATATTGATCTCTCTGAAAGTTTGGTGATTAATTGAGATAAAGTATATAAAAAGTATAAGCATAATTGATGCTTTAACAGCTACTGGCTTTTTTTGTTCTAAGGCTTAAAGCTTTTGCATACTACTGTATACCAACATCTGCCTTTATTTGAACATGGCTGCATTTAGCACTTAACTCCTCTGCTTAATTCTTCATCAATCTAAATTTAGTTCTTTCGATGTAAATTCTGTAGAAAGATCTTTATTTCTTGATATGTTTATCAATTGTTTCAAGTACGTTGCTCTCTTCTTAGTGTACTGACTTTCTCTTTCCAGTATACTGAGCTTTACCATTACATACTTCCAGAATCACATTGCTGGATTGCCACTTAAATTGGGTTTGGTTTGTCCTAGATTTTCAGGTTCCATTGTTTATTATTTCTCAGATGCAGCAGGCATTTCTAATTCAGCATCACTTTCTAATGGTTTTTCAAAATGCCATTATAATTCAAGATTTCTATTACTGATTTTCTTTTTAAAGGGTATTTTCTGAAAGTCTATAACTATATCGTATACCTCTTACATTTCCTGAATATATGCAAATATACTGAAATCATAAATGGACAGATACAACCTGTCAGACAAACCTCTTGTGACAAAAGCATTAAAAGAGTTCAAAGTGATATAATAAGGATTTGATCAGTTAAAGGGAATGTTACTCAGCCATAGTAAACCTCAATTTTCCTCTGAGAAGGGTCAATAATACCTGCTCAGCCAACCTCTCGTGGCTATTATGAGGCTCAAGTGAGATTTAAATATATGGAATTAGAGAGAAACCAAGATGGCGGCATAGGTAAACACCGGAAATTGCTGCCTCGCACAACCACTTCAAAAATACAACTAAAAGACAAAACGGACATCATCTAGAACCACAGGAAGGTTGGCTGAGTGGAAATTCTACAACCAGAAGGAAAGAGAAAAACACACAGACTCAGAGAAGGTGCGGAAGTAAAGTGCAGAGGTATGGAGGCGCACATGGAAAGGGCTGGCAACTGAGGACGCAGTTGTTTTTTCCAATTGGGAAGGAGACACAAGCTCCCGACTGCTCTCAACTCCAGTTCCGGGAGAGTCTCTGGGGACCCAGACTCATACGGGGAGAAACTGGACTGTCTGGAATCGGTTAGAA
>NW_006297821.1:3480627-3488176 GCF_000327345.1 Myotis davidii
ACAAGGTGGACGGGAGCTATGGGTGGGGGGGAAGAGGAACAACTGTAATAATCTGAACAATAAAGATTTAATTTAAAAAAATAAATATATGGACTTACTTTGGAAACCCAATATGTAAATGTAAGATAACACAGTGATTACTGTTATTCTTTGCACTCTCTTCTGATACGTCCCTAAGAGCACAGGCCAGTGGAGCACACCACTATAGGAAGTGTGTGTATGCCCCCAAACCCAGGAGAGCCCATTTTGCTAGTCTTCCCTCCTCTTACTTTCCGACTGGCAATCAGAAAGCTTTAAGTGATGAAACCCTATGTGCTCACTTTGGAGCGACTGAAGGCATGTAGACCTTTTCATTGCTGGGTGTTGTGTTTGCACAGTTATTTACACCACCTAGCAACGTGGCCCAAGACAAACAGTCCGTATTAGCTACACAGTGACTTGCCATACCTGTGATTGCTCTGTTAATGTAACAGCAAACATTTACTATATGTAGAAGATGGCATACCCCTCCCTCCCCCTTTTACTGTTTAATTAATTTCTTTCTCTACTTGCTTTATGGTCTCTAGAACTAATCTGTAAAATGAGAGAATCTTACAATTGAAAGACAGAGAAGAGGTCATTTGGTTCAATCCTTTTTACCAAAGCAGGAGTCTTACCATTTCTCTGATAGATTGGGCATTTCCAGCAGTGGGAGAGCTAATCAGTTTTGAGAGATCCTTTTCCTTTGTTAGATGGTTCTGATTCTTTATATTCACATAATTTTTTTAATCATTAAAAGGGATTTTAGAGACCATTCGTCCAGTTCCTTCCATTTTCAGATGAGGAAATTGAGGCTCACAGAGGTTAGGTGACTTGCCCAAGGCCAAACAACTAATTTATGGCACAGCTGGGACTCCTGACTCTTGGTAGCTTATTTCCAAATCATTAAGCTGCAAAATTACTAAAGTCAGAAAAATTGAATGGTATTAAATGCTATTATGCAGTTATGTAAAGGCTTTAGTGTGCGGCATACTTTAGCATAGCAAATATTTATGTTGTGTCATAGATAAATTTATTTTTACTTTGATGGAGAAAATTCAAATCTTTCCTTTTAATATGTACAAACATTTCCTTAAAGCTTCATGAGAAATACCCTCCTTTCAAAAGGCTTTTTTCCTTTACTTTCCTTTTTTGAGGGGGAGTGGAAGAAGAATTCATCAATCTGGTTCGTTTTTTTTTTTTATTTAAATTCTTTATTGTTGAAAGTATTACATATGTCTGCTTTTTCCCCCATTGACCTCTCCCTGGCCACACCCACCCCCCAGCACATGCCCCCACCCCTCCGGTGTCTGTGTCCATTGGTTATGCTTATCTGCATGCATACAAGTCCTTTGGTTGATCACTTACTGTCCCCACTCCCACCCTCCCTTGCATCAGTTTGATTCTTATATCTAAGAAGTCATACGACCAAAACAGACACAAAAACACATTTTTCTGCCAGACATGAGGGCCATGGAGTGGACTGGAGCCAGAGGCTTTTTAATATTCCTGTCAGGCTTTGGTCCCAGGCCCGTCAGTGGCAATGTGGATGAGACAGGGGTAGAGCCTGTCCATATGCCATGGGGAATTTGAAAGGTCGCCTGGCTTCTGCCTTCCTTCTGGAAGGACTGCACTTAAAGGGAATCTGTAACCTTTTGTCTTGTGAAATCGCTGGCTGGAAGCTGTGGGGTCACCCCATACTCTGTGTATGTGTGTGTGGGGGGGGGGGAGAGACAGTGAAGAGAAGGACAGAACACTGGCTATGATGGGAGAATTTGAGAGGGATTTGAGGTATGTGGAAAGACAGGGGGTGGGGGCGAGGGGAGGGCAGGCATTGGAACTGGTGTGATAGAGAGAGCTGACAAGCAATCCTGTCTCTTCTGAGAAACAACCAAGAGCTTTAGAAAGAGGGCCAGGCAGCAGCTTTGAGCCCGTGATCCAATGGGCTACCCTTAATACCTTTTCAGCTGGAGGCGTAAAAATATTTATCTCAGGCTTATCAGATACATCAGCAAGAAAGACATTTTCTCTCTAAATTTCAGACTTTTAGCCTCATATCCTTGTAAAGACAGATGACCAGACTTGTTCCCCAAAAGCAGGAAGCTTCATCAATTGTTATAATCTATTTATTAATCTGTGCACCTCCATTATACGCACACGCCATGGCCTGTCTTCATTTGTGTTTGTGGCTATCTCCCCCTTAGACTTGTGTTCTAAGCAACAGGGACTTTTAAAAAAAAATTATCAAATATGTAAGGTATATCAAAAGATAAAGAGGATACTATCCTTACACCTTCATATTCAGTGTGGCTTCTAAGAAGCACTGTACAGCACCTAGTGTGCAGCAGGCAGCAGGAAAGGTTGTTGAGTTGCAGCACTAACTCCTTCTTCCACTTGTGCAATCATCCTTTCTATCCCTTGCCGATTACCTGGAATCAGAATCATTTTCTCTGGGGGCTAAGTATATGCCAATATACTCTGATAATCGTGGAAATAGGAACTGTTCTGCAAGGCCTTTGTGGACAGTGTTGCCCACAGTAGACAGTTCTCATTGTTGATGGTGTTAGAGCTCTGAAGTAGTGAAGTGTTCTGTTCAGGAGACTTAAATTTTAAATAAAGGAATGAAATAAAACAGAGGTCTACTAGTAAATAGCTAATGGGAATATGGATGTGGCTTTAAATGGTAAAATTAGTTTGCTATCTGTGTTCTCTGTTGCATCCTTTAGCCATTACTGATTTTTTTTTTTAGGAGAATCAAAACTTAGTTCATGGAAACAGAGGGTTTTGAAGAAAAAGGAACACTGTTGGGTTGAAGAAAGGGTAGGAGGAGATTATTCATGTGTGTATGGGTGTGGTGTCGGCGAGGGTAAGGAGCTTGGTGGTAGATACAGGAGGGTTGTGAACGAGACAGAAATGAGAAAATAACCCTTAAGAAAAGAATAATACTCATCACCAACCTAAGAATAAAGTGGGTCCATAAAATGTATAACTCTCCTGATGTAAATATAATAATTATGTGAAACTTCCCCCTTATATTTGTCTCCTCAACAATAAGTAGTCCTTTTCCCAGTTTCAGTTTAGCTACTTCCTTATTCAGTTTCAAACAGCCTTGCCTGATGAAGGGTATGCGAAACTATAGGCCCTAACTGGCTACCTCTTCTCTGCAGTCCCCTAGCCGGTGCCTTTTCTGCTTTGATTAGTGGCAGCATCTCGTCATCCCCACTGGAAAATCCTCCCTCACATCATGTCCAGTCTATCAGTTCTGTCTTCTAAACATCTCTCAGATTCTTTCCATTCTCTCTGTAGCAGCTTTTCCCCACCCCCCATCCATCTATCGTCTACGGAATCATCTTTCAAATCTAACATGTCACTTCCCTTCACCTCTCCATACTTGCCTGCCCATAGGGGAAAAGAAAGTCCCCTAATCTACCTTTCTAGCCCCATCTTGTATCTCCCTTATCACCTCCTACCAGCCCTGCTGACATGGTTCCCTCTTCCCAAACAACCACGTGATTTCTCTCACACCCGTTTGCATTTGTGCAGGGCCTTCCTCTTCCTTATATCCCTTTCCTGTTCATCCCAGGCAGCATTTTCCCCTTTTGTGGACTTCGAAACCGTGTGCCCATCTCCCCTAGAGAGCTTCTGGTTCTGCATGGTAGTCTTTTATGTGAGCTCCTCCAGAGCAGGGGTCCATTGTCTTGTTCGTCTCTGCATTGTCCAGCACCCCAGGAGAGGAGCGAAGCAGTAGTTGAATCAGTAGATGAACTGAATAGAAAATATCTGAGCAGCGACCATCTTCCTCACTAAAATGGGAGTTTGTAGGTGTAGTTTTGTAATTTTGGTGGCACATCTGATAGGTGCCTTTTACCGATGGCTGTGATGAGAACTGACATGAGAATGTTTATAAAAGTATTTGAGTATCTAAGATGATGTGTCAGGCCTAAGGTTTAGGTATTTAGGAAGCATACCAAATCAATCAATCAATCAATCAAACAGTTGTTTAAGCTCTTCTAACTTGTATTTCCTAAGAACAATCCCAGGCACCCATTGAGGCTTAATATAAGACCTCCATGGTTTAGTTATCCTAACTAAATTTTTCTTTCAACTTGTAATTTTCTGATTATTTTTATACACTTGATTTTTTGCACTGTTTTCCTTCTTATTAGGATCATTCTTGTCTCCTGTCTTCTTTCTACCTGGCTGTGCCATCTTTGCAATGATCATATTTGGAGGAAGTAGTACAAAGCAGCTAAGCCCTTAGCTTGCAGTGAGAGGTGGAGGAGAGTCATCGGCCACCGGGGCACTGTTTGGGTCTGTGCAATTTCATACAATCACATGCACACCCAATCACATAGCTTCCTGCTAGGTCACCTTCTCTTCTCAGTTTTCATGCTATGGTAAATAATGTCACCTTTCACCACTTTTCAAAACATTAAAAATAGATGAAACAGCTTTGAACCTATAGTTTTTTTGTTTTTTGTGTGTTATTTTTGCCCAGAGCTTCCCAAATCATAAAGTCCCCTCCAATTACCAATATTTAAAGTGTGAGAATTTTCCCTAAAATTTCCTGAATTCAGAAATTCAGCAAGGTCTTTAGACGGGGGCAGAGTTAGGAGGTTGTTTGAGAGCTCCCTTTGAAAATCTGGCAGCAGAGTTCTTGTCTGGGCTCGGAGCTGCCCTGCTCTGCAGTCCCCTCTATGGCCGGCTGCACTGATAGATGGGTTCTCCTAGGGGAGCTTCATGGATCGGCCCTCCACCCATTACCAGGCAGCAGGATTCTAATTTACAGCCCAGATGGTGACTAACTACCCCACCACTCCCTATTTACTTTAGTCAAGTGGCGGAGGTATTAACTATTAAATTGCTTCTTTCTTTTTAAAATAATTGATGCTATTTGCAAAGGGCTTTGTATAAAAACACTTTCACTGAAAAAAAAAGTTGTTTCATCAGAATGTGAAGAACATGATGCACTATCATAAAAAATAAACAACCACAAAGTCAGGCTTATTTTTCTTGGCCTGCCTTTGTGTGGAAATGAGGTTTTGAGGTACAAATTCTGGAAAGATTACTGAATTTTCAAAGGAGAATTTTCACAGGAGGGTGTCAGCTCTTTCTTCTTCTTGGTTGATTGCTAAAGCTTATGGATCGACCTCTTACATGAAAACCCACAATATTTGTATACCAGGTTTCTGCCAATAGAACTTATCATTCTTAGCTACTCAATTTTTTTTTGAAAGCTTGAATGTGATAAATAATGGTCAAGGAAGATTTCCCAAAGGCGATGTAGTCCATGCCCTTCTGGATAAATCATACTTGCGAAGAACTATATTTTACTTAGAACCTCTTACTATAAGTGTTGCTTTTCTGGAATATTTGGGAATCTGACCCTGTATAGAGAGGTACTCTAAAAACTCTCCTGGGAAAGAAAGACCCTACTGTATTTGCTATGGGGGTATTGTTGAACTATTTTACCATTCTGTACGAATCAGTGGAAGGCTTGGGCCTCTCAGGCTTCAGTACAAACTGCTTCTTCTGGACAATCGGCATGTTTTTATATTTTGTGAATAATTAATTGGTTTTTTATCAACAGAAAGTTCTGGTCCAAATTTTCGGACCATCTTTAATAGTCATTAGCATACAATAGTCATTGTTTTTGTCTGCTGGTTTTTACCTGGGGTTTTTCTGTTTTGTTTTTGGCATTTTATTCTTATTTTCCCTTCTCCTATTTACCTATTATACTGTGTGCATTTTTTGTCAACAGCCTTGAGTCATTTTTAGGACAAAGTCCAGGTGTCTGTCTCCTAATATGTATTTGTTTATTGAAATACATTTAAGACATTGAGCTTAATTATAGTCAGTCTCAAATAAAACCATGATATTATTACTTTTGAATTTTAGTAGGTAGCTGTGTTTCTGAACTCGTAACAGCTCCCCAATGTGAACCCTGGACAGCATTCATTAGACAGGATGTGGAGGCCAGATGACGCCGAGAGTCTTACTGTGTAATTTAATCCTGGGTGCTGTGTTGTTTGGCTTCGCTGGACACCGAGTGTGCATATATAATTATGTGCGCATGTGTAAAAAGCCCAACCCTGATAGGAGAGAGAGGGAGAAACATCATTAGCAGAGATTAGCTGTGTCTCTCCAGCTGGGCAGCGTGCCTCTGAATTCCAAGGGCTTTCCCCAGTGTAAATTATGAGACTGACTCAGCTGCTGTTCAGTTCCCCTCTGGCTGAACTGCGTCTGCTAATGCGGTTAAGCTGTGGCTCGAGAGGCAAAGTGTCTTGAGGTTCTAGAGATGTCTTCTTGTAAAAAGAAAAACTTCCCTCCTTCTCACATTCCCAGGACAGTGGTACATAGTCTTCTCAAATCAGAGGTAAAAAGGCAAAATGGGGAAAAACACAAACCATGTGCCAAACTTCAGCTACATGTGCAGTACTTTGAAAATGGTTAGCAGACTGGATTGATTCCTGTTCAGCTAAGGCAGTGGTTCTCAACCTTAGCTGCACATTAGAATCACCTGGGAATCTTTTTAAACTCTCTTTAAAAATCATCGGAGGCTGAGGCCCAGAAATCAGGATTTTAAAAATATTCCCAGGTGGTACTAAAGTGCAACTCAGCTGCGAGTCTGACTGGATCTGCTGCTGCTGCTCTGAAATTGGTGACGTCTGAGCAAATTAACCCCACTTTGCACTCTGAACCCAATCCTAGTTCAAGGCCACAAGAAGGTCTTGTCTGAAGTTCTTTATCAACGACAGTACGCTGATATGAAAACTTACATCTTTGTAATATAGCATAAAGCGCGAGGCTTAGCATACTACACATATCAATCGGTTGAGTAGAGTTCACAGCTTTCCATTTTTTAATTGTGTATGTTATTGTACTAATCATCCATTCAAAAGGCATGGTGCCTTCTCTCTATGATTTTATTGACTAAGATAGCCAACTTACTGATATAGATGAGCCCAACAGTCAATTTATCGATTGAAGTTCAGGGGAGATGAATTAAATACATAGATAAGATAGGAACTGTGATTAAGTGATTGCTTTAAATCTTTTTTCTTAAAAGTCATTACCAGTTTTTTCTTACCAGTCCTGTTAACAAGTAACAAAATTGTCCGACCCAAGTGGGATTTTATCCCTCCCCCCCTTCGTTTGCTATTCCTTTGGGGAAAATATTAATAGGTTAAGGAATAGGGCTAAAATATAGAGAACAAGGAAATCAGATAGTAATGGGTCATCCACTGGCCAATTTCCAGGACTGTAAAATGCCCAGCACAGTACCTGGGCACTCAGTCACTATCAATATTAGCAGCAGCCATAGTAGCTATACTTACACTCAGCATAAATAGCAGCCCAGAGAGAACCGAAGATGGCGGCATAGGTTAACACCAGAGATTGCTGCCTGGAACAACTAAGTCAAATTAAGCTTGATCCAGGGAAAGGACAACGTCCAGAGCCACAGGAGGGCTGGCTGAGTGGAAATTCTACAACTAGGAGTAAAGAGAATATCATATCCAGACTCAGAGGC
>NW_006297821.1:3488571-3500557 GCF_000327345.1 Myotis davidii
AGTCACTATCAATATTAGCAGCAGCCATAGTAGCTATATATATACACAGCATAAATAGCAGCCCAAATAATGCATCAATTTAAGATTAAATACTGGATGTGGATGAGAAAATATTACCTTACCTCCTAATGTGAAGCCTTTATGAAGAGGGAAGATTTTAAATACAAAAGATTAAGGAGAGGGAGGCTGAGCTTTCAGTGGCAGAACGGCATTGTAAGAACAGGTGAAGGATTTAGCACTTCCCTAAACAGCAGTTCTTAACCTGTGGGTCTCGACCCCTGTGGGGGTCGCCTAAGACCATTGGAAAACACATATATAATTACATATTGTTTTTGTGACTAATCGCTATGCTTTAATTATGTTCGATTTGTAACAATGAAATTGGGGGTCACCACAACATGAGGAACTGTATTAAAGGGTTGCGGCGTCAGGAAGGTTGAGAACCACTGCCTAAGAAGGACTCTCTTCTATTTATCATTGCTAGCAAGGCAAAAAGGAATGGGATGGGATAAATTCTGGGGGTAGATTGGTGCCAAAATTCACACTTGCATGTGAGAACTGATTTATACATATCAGGCTGTAGAAACCGGGTGGCTTGCCATTAAAAGTTAGAGCTGGGCCCTAGCCGGTCTGGTTCAGTGAATAGAGCGTCGGCCCGCAGATTGAAGGATCCTGGGTTCAATTCTGGTCAAGGGCACATACCTCAGTTGCAGGTTCCCCGGCCCTGGTTGGGGTGTATGCAGGAGGCAACCAATCGATGTATCTCTCTCACATCGATGTTTCTCTCTGTCTCTCCCTCTCCCTCCCACTCTCTCTAAAAATCAATGGAAGAATATCTTCAGGTGAGGATTAACAACAATAACAAAGTCAGAGCTGGCAATCAAGCCAGTTTAGAGGGTGTAACCTGTGCCACTGCAAGGGTCCTGTGCTTGGTTTAATGCTCTGCTGTCTCTACCTTAAAATTCTTAATTGCTCTTGAACATGGGGTCTTGCGTTTTTATTTTGTGCCAGCTTTGCAAATTTTGGAGCCAGTCCTATTGACAATATACAAATTGTCATAAGCCCTTAGGCCAGCGGTTCTCAACCTGTGGGTCGCGACCTCTTTGGGGGTCGAACGACCCTTTCACAGGGGTCGCCTAAGGCCATCGGAAAACACATATATAATTACATATTGTTGTTGTGATTAATCATTATGCTTTAATTTGTTCAATTTGTAACAGTGAAATTGGGGGTCACCACAACATGAGGAACTGTATTAAAGCGTCACGGCATTAGGAAGGTTGAGAACCACTGCCTTAGACGGTGTTCTCACTGGCACGTATCTCAGTATGTTGACTGTTTCCTGTGGCATGCACCCTTTTGGTAAAGGCCAGCATGTTTATTCCTTCCTGGATACTGTTAGGCTTTAGTATTGTTATTGAAGAATGTGTTTGTGACGGTTAATGGCTTAAGGGAAACTCTGCCTCAATTTTATGTCCCAGACAATGCTATTTTGCTAATAAGGTCTATATGCATTATTTACTGTAACATCATGATTTCAGAAACTACATATTCTGCTCATTCCAATTACTGTGGTCTTGAATAAGTTTCCTGATCATTGCATAAGTAATGAGTAATAGTTTTTATGAAGTCAGATCCTTCTGCTCAAAGAAGAGACATGTTAGCCCAGCATTCAAAACCTTTCATGATGTGACGCCACCCTATACTTAGAGCTGTGCTTATCACTGCCCTCCACGCACCTGATGTTCCAACTATTCCAGGCTGCTTACTATTTCTGGAAATTGCCATTTTTGTCTCGTTCTCCATTCTTTTTAACTTCTTTTTTATAAAAATGAATGCCCTCTTCTAAATACAGCGCTTGCCACCCCCGTCTTCCACCCTTTCTCCACTGCTGTGACTTTCGCTCTTCCTTCAAGTCCCACTTTGTTGCTCAAATGTCTCTTCCTCTATGAAGTTTTCTCCTGATATTCTCCATTATAGTTAGTTACTGCCTCTCTGCTGTGCCATGGCTCGTGACACTCTTAAAGGCTTACTTAATTCTACACTTCATTATAGTCACTGTTTTGTTGACTATCTGTTGTGTGTGCTCCTTGAGCTTAGGACTGTCTATGTCTCTATTCCATCATCCACGGCATCATTACACGATGTGTGGCACATGCTCAGTGCATGTTTACTGAAGGAGTGTCTTTGTCCATTCGGGCTGCAATAACAAAATACCACAGACAGGGTAGCTTATAAACAACAGAAATTTATTGCTCACAGTTCTGGAAGTTGGAAGTCTGAGATGAGGGTGCCAGGTGATTGGATGAGGCCTTCTTCTAGGTCACAGGCTTCTCATTGTACACAGTGGAAGGGCAAAGGTTCTCTCCAGAGCCTCTTTTATAGGGCACTAATCCCATTTATGGGGGCTCCATCCTCATGACCCAAGTACCTCTCATAGGCCCCACATACTAATACCTTTGGGAGTTAGGATTTCAACCTATGACTTTGGAGGAGACACAAACATTTAGACCATAACAGTGAGGGAATTGGAAGGACTACTCTAGTTATCTGGTACATTTAAACCGCTTGGTTGTAATTCTCTAAAATGAAATAACCAGTTACCATCAGTTGATCTTATTGGAAATCGTTTTGACTTTGAGAATTATTTGTGGAAGAGAGAGGTAATAAAAGCAAAGTTGTTCCTAGGAATGAGGCCCCCTAGAGTTGTATAATGTTTGATCCTGGGTGAAAGAGTATTGGAAAAGTTAAAAAAGACTGGAGGGCCCCAGATTAGTCAGGGAACATTACCCAGAACATTTTGAAGTCAGAAAAACAGGAAGCTTAGGATACCACTTGACTCTCAATTTAGCCATCCCTAGCCAGCAATTTAGTTCTCAACTTTTCTTTTTTGTAGCACCTTCCCTTAATTAAAGTATAATGCCATGTCAAGAAAAGGTTTGAAATAAAGCCAGTAACATGGTAGGAGTATGCTAAATACATTTTTTATTCTAACATTTTGACTCTGAAACTAAATGCCAGCTATTGAGAAATTTTAGTCTTTTCTTTTTATTCTGCCTAGGCTGTGTGAGTAAGGAAACAGTGAAAAAAGAGAATAAACCAGAATCTGAATCTACTGGGGTCAAGAAGTAGACTTTTCTTGAGCTTCTCTGTGACCATAGCCAATCATGCCTTTAATTTTGTCCCATGGGATTAGCTATATTAGGCCAAAGGAAAAAGCCCTAATACCCAAACCTGGATTGTCAAAGGTTAATTTCTAAGTCACTGGTACAATTGGTGGACCGTCCTAGTCCTATTGCCATTTCAGTGAGTATGAGAAGAAGACCATTTAGTAGACTAGGTAGGACTCTGTGATTCCTCATAGGTATGTAATGATTTATTTTCATATTTCAAATTTTAGTGTTCAACTCATGTCAGATTAGTGAGGTTGGATGGATGCCCCATTTCAAAACCCATTCTCACTGGTGAATCTACTTGTTTTTATGGGGGGCAAGTAAAAAAGGGGCTCTGTGGAAAAATCTATCATGTGAATTTTGGAAATTATAGAGTGTGGTGGATCATCCCAGAAGAGATGTGTTCCCACTAATTTGTACCCAGTAAAATAAAGGTAAAAAATTAATATTGAAAGCATGCCTGAAAAGGAAAAGAAAATGATAAAAGGATAATAGAAACACTACAGAGTTTATGAGAAGGACACTTTGATTTGCGTCAATAAGCGTGGGAAAGAATTCATGAGCCAATTATGTGTTTATTTGTGAATCCTCGGGATATAACTAATGTCTCTTTCCTTAACCATTTTCCACCAGCAGACCCTGGATCTCTTTCTCAGCCTTTAACTCAGCACTTGGTTCTGGGGTGGGAAACTCAAGGGATAGCATTTAGATTCTCAGGCACATGTAATCTTGATTGTCATAAACTCTTACCCATTTTATTCTCTAGGCTTGTGTTTATTATCCTCCATTTAAACATACCCAGAGGTAGCTCTGATTCAAAAGGTGTTAAGGTTCTAAATACAAAGCTAATTCTAATATATACATAAATGAAAAGTTTTAACTGTATAGAAGTTTTAACAATGCTTGCCACAACTTACCCAACTAAGTGAGCTTCGTCTTTATCAAGGACATCCTGGTAAAAGTGTCAGGAAAAATATCAGTGTCCTGGGAACCCTGCTAGCATTGAAGGAGCCTGTTCTGGCCATTCTACCGTTGCTTGGGGACTTTATCTTCCAAATGGCAATTTGCAGACCTCAGTATTGGACATGGGGGTGTGGAGAGAAAGGCTGTCAGTTCCCTCTCCCCCCACTTGCCCCTGTCAACTATCGTCCTCGTGGTTTTGTCGTTTCTATAAATGGATTTCATGTATTTGGCTTTGTTCTCTTAGCTTTTGAGATTCATTCATATTGCTATACAGTGGGGCCTTGACTTATGAGTTTAATTCGTTCTGAGACTGAGCTTGTTAAGGAGCTCGTTAACTCAAATTACTCTGTCAACTCAAAGCAAAATATCGGCGGAGAGACAGCTGGCATCTCAAAAAACTCGTAAGTCAAGGCCACACTGTATCTTTTTTTCTCATTTGCCTTGCTTTCATCTTAGTGGAATTTGGTTGGGGGGAGAGGGAAAACAGAGATAAAATGTCTATGTTCAATCTACCATGTTTAACTAAAAATCGTATTTAACAGTTTTAGAAAATAAATCAGAAAATGCGAGTATAGAGTGAAATCTTCCAATTTTAGAGTTGAAATCAAACTTATTTCAGATGTCAAGGAAACCGAGAGAAACCATTTGAAGATTTCAGGTCTTATTTATAGAAACACTCAATAAAATGCCTGTTAGTTTGATTTGAATCTACAACAACCCCCAAAAGGGAGTTTTATATTATCTCCAGTGTACAAAAATACATTTGTATTGAAACCCCAGATTCTTTCCTGTTACAACACATCCTAAGCATAATGTAATCAACATGGGGAAACAACTGTTTACACTATCTTGGCCTTCATTACAGCCTGGTTCATTACGATTCTGGGAGGAAATTTGACATAATGGTAGGTTATTCACTGATGACATTTGCTCAGTGTGCTGTGTGTGGCCAACTCACTAATGTGTTGTGCATCATCAGAAGGGGTCTAGCACTGAAACAGGAAAGTGTCCTCTCTTTAATCCACCACCAGGGAACAGTGACATTCAGAGCAAAATTCTGGGAAAGGTGAAGTGAAGTTGGAGATGGATCAGCAAGAACAATTGGAATTATTCAAGGGATGTGTGCCCTGCCTTAGGAATGCATCCTGGAGCTTTGAAGACCCATTGGTGTTAAAGAAAAAAGTTGATATTTATAAAAATTATTGTGTACAAACTCTGGAGTTCTAGACTTTAAGAACATCAGATACTTTTAAATTTTGAAAAGGCATTTTTTACCTTAGTTTATTAATCCATAGGACCTTTATTAATGTCAGGTTCCACACTGGGTATTGAGAAAAACAGTACTAAGATAGTTCCTGCCTTCAGCAAGCTTCTCTTCTAGAGAAAGAAACACATGTGTTGTAGAGATCATCTACAATATTAAATGTTAGTGATAACATACAGGCATTAAGGTTTAATATAAAAATAAGTTCAGCACATGAATAAGATTCTTTAATGGCTTGTGAAGAGAAGCAAGTGATGTTTATGGTATATCCATTCCTTTTGGAAGCAGAAGTTATAAAAACAAACAATGACATCCCCTCCAAGGCTATTGTCGGAGGCAGCGAGCCAGGCTAAATGGACCACTGTCATTTCATAGGTTCTTCAGGTAGAGTTGTCTCTTCTTATCCTCACTTTACAGAGTGTTGTGACTATAACTCATGCTATGCTTTTAAAAACAGCTAGACATACTTTATATAAATTTGTAAGTAGTTATTTAGGACCAGACTATGAGGGGAAGAAACATTCTCACACTGTCGTAGACCATGTACCAACCCTCACAGTTCACTCATAGGAGGAGTCTTCAAGCCTTTGTACAAAACCTTTGAACAAGCTTGGTTATCTGGTTTCCGGGTCCAGAACAAATTCTAAAGACACATTAATTACTCAAGCAGATTTACTAACAGCTATGAGAAGTGATGGCTAATGAGTTGACTAGTGGCTTTAGACAGAAGAAAATTCAAATTAACAAACAAGTACAATAATAAAAACTCATTAGCATTTACAAGGATTTTGCAAACAGATTTGTCAGTGTTACTTCAAATAGTCACTTCTACTGGAAATTTTAAAATGTTGACTTTTTAAAAAAATAGGATTTATATGCAAATTTTTAGGAACATGTGTACTGAAAATATGTGTGCATGTAGGGAGTTAAAATTATAATTTCTGACGCGGCTAGTGTTACTCAGTGGTTGAGCATTGACCCATGAACCTGAAGGTCATGATTTGATTCCGGGTCAGGGCACATGCTTGGGTTGAGGGCTTGATCCTCAGTAGGCGGTGTGCAAAAGGCAGCTGATCAATGATACTCTCTCATAATTTTTTCTCTCTCTCTCCCTCTCCTTTCTCTCTCTGAAATAAATTAAAATAAATAAATTATAATTTCTGAAGGGAGGCAGCTAAATATGTCTTTAAATTCCATTCTCTGTAATATTAATCTTTTTATTGAGGTACTACATACTGTTTTCTATCACAAACAGTTTGTTATTCTACATTTATTTTTTCCATTAGAACTGTCTTGTATATTTATAATTTTTTTTAACACTTAGAATAAATATTTAATATTAATTGATGTGCTTCCTAGTCATCCTCATCTTAGATGGGACTTATCAAGGTTCCTTTAGTGGTCTGCAAATTTCAGCTATATATTGAGAGTATAAGTGGAAAATATACCAATGAATAATTAAATAATGGGTTTGGATTACTCTCTAGCACAAAGTCAAATTCACATTCCAAAACAGTGACAAGAGACAGGTAAAAAATGTTGGTCTTTGCCAATTTCCTTTTGGTAAAGCTCAAATGTTCATCACACATTTTTAAGGATATCATCTTGATTGAATCATTACCTTAAAAAATTAAAACTTAGGACTGCTTCTGTGAGCAAAAACAATGTTAAGGAGAAATGTAAAAGTCTAAAGCAATGGGATTTTTCACTAATATGGTTTTAATTACTTCACTATTAAAACTGGGCATTGGATCCAGAGTCTATACATCCTTGTTCCTCCTGGATTTTTTATCCTGGTTATCTGTAACAGTCTTCTCTGGGAAGTAATAAGAGCTATTTGTTGATTTGATAGATATTTCTGTTTATTTATTCTTCCCTCCATTAGCCTTCCCTAGTTTTTTACCTTTCACCTACACTAGTACTGTGATTAGGAACTTCAAGGAAGGGTAATTATGAGAATAGCAATAATCCAATTGCAATTTTAAAATTTTCCACTGATGACTGTTGAAACTACTTAGGTATTTGAAAATAATTCCTTGGCTCTTCTGATGGTTTTAGATCCTGGCTATGGCCCCTTGAAAATCCTATTTTAAAAATCTCTGCTTTGCCCAGCTGGTGTTGCTCAGTGGTTGAGCATCAAGCTATGAACCAGGATGTCACAGTTCGATTCCCAGTCAGGGCACATACTTGGGTTTTGGGCTTGATCCCCAGTAGGAGCTGCTTACAGGAGGCAACCAATCAATAAAATATATATTTTTAAAAATCTCTGCTTTAATTTGGTTCTGACAAACCACGTTTAGAATAAGCTATACTTTAGTCATTTCATCTACAGATATTCCTAAAATTTGGTAACAGACCTGTTATTTTAAAGGAAGTAATGGAGTTCTATATATTTAGCAAATACCCATATACAAAGGGAAGCCACAGTTTTTATGAATCCTCACAACAACAAAAATCTGTTAATATGAATAAAGCATGCACTGTCCTATAGAACTCACTGTAATGATGGAAAGGTTGTATTTTGCACTGTCCAATATGGTTGCCACTAGCCACACAGGGCTACTGAGCACTTGAAACAGACTAGTGCAACTGAGGAACTGACTTTTTTACTTAATTTAACTTTAAGTTAAATAGCCACCTATGGCTAGAAGCTACCATATTGGACAGTGCAGATATAGGGGCTTAATGTTGAAACAGAACAAAGTAAACCCCACAGAAAGTGGCATATTTTAGAATTCTCCACTTATTTTTATTTGTTGCTAGGAATTTTTTACTTTTCAGCCTAAGTATAGAACCGAAGTTCAAGGTAAGATGTGAGTCTAGTCCATATTTTTCTGCCTTAGGCCTTTCTTAATTAAGTGGAAGCCCTTTATAATATTGACACTGGGGCCTTGTGACTAAGGGTGCTGGCTCGGACTTGTACTCAGGCTTAGGCTCTGGAACTGAACTGGAGCTGGGTCCGACCCCTGTCTTTACCACTTAGTAGTTGTAGGTCAGTTATTTAAACTTTGTGCCCCAATTTCTTTATCAGTCATTATCAGGATTGATATGATTAGAGAAGTTAATACAAGAAAAGTGTTTAGAGCAGTGAGTGGCAATAATCCCAGTGAATGTTAGCTATTGTTATTAATATATTACTTATTCCATTGCTCTGTGTGTGTGTGGGTGCATGCATGCCTGTAAAGTTCTCCCATCTAAAAAGTACATTGCATCATATTATATCAGGTCCTGTACTAGGTGCTGAGGCCAGATAGTAAGAAAAAGAAGAGGGACAAGATATAGAGATAAGAAATTCTTGGATTCTACTTCCAGTAAATTTATAAACTAATGAAAATTAGTTTATTTCTCTTGAAAAATAGAAGGTATGAAGCTAACAAGTACTAAGGATTCACTGTGTATTGTATAAGTATATTATATACGCTTTATCTCATGTAATTATCAAATCTATTCTATGAGGTGGATTCTGTTATTATTGCCCAATTACAGATAATGAAATTGAGACTTAGAGAGAAAGGTCAAGTTAATGACTAATATTTGAATCCAGATCTATCTTCCTCCAGTGCTTCCCCTCTTAGACCCTCACAATATTGTTCTCTATATGATGAAGTGTATAGAAATTTCTGAATTGATGGACTGGGAAGCAATATTAAAGTTTGTGTTATAGCCCAGATTTTTAAATATAGTTTTAATTTTAAATAATTTCAATTGTCATTTTAGTTGTTCTCCTGAACTGTATGTCTTAAGGAGAGTCATAGATTTCCAAAAAGAGAGGGAAAAGGCACAAAGTAACAGGAAAGAAAAAGAAGAAAGGGAGTAGCATTTTCAGAGTGCTTACTATATGCTTGATACTTGTTTTAGGGGCCCACTCAAGTTCCTAGTTCTATATAGTTTATAATCCTCCCTTTTTTAAAAAAAAAATAGGGTATGTCTCTATCTTCTCCTTTTTTTTATGAATAGATGGCACAATTCCTAAAGATAATTCTTTACCAAAGGTTGTTTTTTGTGATTCTAAATGCAAGTTTTTTAGTGTCTTAGCATGTACTACATCTGGACCTAAGAACTTGGAAATAATCAAAACACTTAGATATGCCCTGTCTCTTCATCTGTCTTGAGTTTGTTCTCTTAGTCACAATTATTCTACCTTTTCCCACTTGAATACAAATTTTACTAGTAGAAAAGGTAAAAACAAAACAGGAGTTGCCAACTTTTGTTTCCTCATTGTCATGTTTTTTATTCATGTTCTTTTCATTTTGAATTTATAATTATTATTCAATCTGTTTGCAAGCTGCAGCACATACTGACAAGTAGGTTTCCTAACAGTGCCCTTAACATCTCATATCATTTGTCATATATGCAAATGTAGGTAAATTGGCTCATTAGTCTATGTGTTTAAAGCAATAAAGATTTGGTTCAAAAATTTCTGATTAAACAAGTAATGCATGCTATTAATAAAAATTTAGGAAAATGGAGACAATTTAAAAGAACAACAGTAATAACCACTGTTGACCATTTCTGTTTTCTTGTAATGCTTAAATAATTATTTTTACACTCATTAATATTTGTATGTTTAAGGGCAATAGGTCTGTATCTTATTTTTAAGACACTTTAAGTGAATTTATTTAGTTACTGATTTTCTTCATATGGCAAGTCAGAGATAGGTAGGAAATGTTGATTCGATTCTGGAATATTAACACTAAAAATAGTGTACCGGATGGGGCAAAAGTAGGTTTGCAGTTGTTTGTATGGAAAATAATATAATAATTAACAAATAATAATGCAAACATAAACTGTTTTGTATATTCCCAGTTTAAACCTACTTTCCCCCCATGCTGTTTATTATTTATTGTAAATTTATAGAGGTTATAGAGAAATCATTTCTTTGGTCAAGAAATATGTTTAGCCTTTGACTTGAGTTATATATGAAATCTCACAAATTTCTACTTCATGATAAGTTTATAATTATGACTATGAAAATGAAGTATCTTTATTCATTTTAAAGCCTACATTTTAAACATATTTTAACTTCAATCATGGTTGTATTTATAAGTATTAGTATGCAGAAGGTGATCCATCAACATGGAGAATTTGCCTTTTGGTAATTTTTATTTTTTGCTGGCTCCAGCATACTTCAGTATTAATAAACATTCAGAATCTTAACCAAAAATATAGGTATGTGTTAAGTACTGAATCGGTATTTTTTGAGTGCATGGTTTTTGAGTGAAATGTTATAAAAATGAGATGAGGGAGGTGAGTGGGTTTGGTTGATGGGAGGTTATAATTATCCTCTCAAGTAGAACTTTTAGTAGATGGTTCATAGTTATAAGAGCAGGTGAGGGATAAAAGCATGATCGTTGGCCACTCTTTTGATCTGATTTTAAATAACTTAGAATTTTAATTCCATTAAAAAGCTATCTAATGTTTTTCAAATTTCCAAGCAAGATCTTGGTGATAGGCCTCTATCCTGGGAAGATCACTTTATGTTATTACTGTGAACAAGTAACTTAATCCCAATTTTAAGATGGAAATGATGCCCTAATAGCAGAAGTCTCTTATGCTTGAAATACTACTATGTGTATTTTAAAGAAATGACCAAGAGGTTAGGGTAGCAGGACTGTGTTTAATTCAAGGCAAGAAAATCCCAAATAAAGAGAAGACAGCTTGGGAAATTTTCACCATCAATCAAGAAATCTCAGCAATAATGCTTAAATTAAAATGTTATTCAATTTTAGTCACACTGAAAATTTTATCTAAGGGGAAAATTTTTCTAAATTCTTTGATTTACTCATGTTTATAATATAAAACTCAGAATATGATCTATTATAAAATTATCCTCTATTAGCAACATGGGAAAATTTGTGTTATATAATAAACACAAGAATTTGAAGGCCATATGGTCACGTTGCCTCTTCCATTCCTCGTTTTCTCCGTGCTGGATGCGTCTTGGCACAAAGCCAAGGTAATTTCCAGAATTTGGCAGGGCCCTGGCAAATGCACAGCTGCTGCTGTCTCCAGCTCTTGCCTACTCATTTTGCACAAACCGCTCCCTCCTCTCGGTGCTGAGAAACTCACCGAGTAAGAGGAGTGTGCCTGGAGGGCAGACGCAGAAGGCCCTCTTGTGCTCCTGGCAGGTTCAGGAGCCCTTGTGAGGTGGCAGCCATATCACCACTCCTGCAGCCCTACCCACTTCGCCCCTTCACTCCTCTGCTCTTCCTTATCTTTTTCCATCTGACTCTCAATGTTTAAAAATATCATCTCCTTTCCTTTCTATCCCCTTCTAATAAAAACTAACTTAGACTTCTCACGAATTAAAATAGCCAGTCATGCCCAGCCAGTGTGACTCACCAGCTGAGCACCAACCTATGAACCAGGAAGTCATGGTTGGATTCCTGGTTGGGGGCACATGCCTGGGTGGGTTACAGGCTTGATCCCCAGTAGGGGGCGTGCAGGAGCAGTTGACTGATGAGTCTCATCATTGACTAGAGGCCCGGTGCACAACAATTTGTGCAGGTGGGGTCTGGCTGGCCTGCCCCATTTGGGGTGGGGGGGGCCGATTGGGCATGGGGCTGGCCAGGGGGAGGGGCCATGG
>NW_006297821.1:3501639-3515962 GCF_000327345.1 Myotis davidii
GGCTGCCAGCTGCCATCTTGGCTGGTATTTAATTTGCATATCACCCTGATTAGCCAATGGGAAGGGTAGCAGTCGTACGCCAATTACCATGTTTCTCTTTTATTAGATAGGATGTTTCTATCTCTTCCTCTCCCTCTCTGAAATCAATTAAAAAAAAATTTTTTAAAGAAGATCCAGTCAATTCCCATGAAGATACTTGAGCAAAATCTGGTCAGGGAGAGTGGGATTGAGAGGACAAAGACAGAGGCAGAGCTAGTGGGGCTGCTTGCATTCCCTCTGTTTCCACTTACCAGCCTCTAAACTGTGCAGTGCCCGTTTGTAGGTGTGCACACAAACACAGGTAAAATTTAGATATTTTTATCCTCCTACACTCTCCTTAAATGTAGAGTCAGCTCTGATCATATTGGCATATAGTCATGGCAATGGTTTCCTTCCCTTTGTTCTATGTCTCTCCATTTCTCTGCCTTTGTTCACTGACAGTGGACTTGGTACAAGCTTCTTTGACCACACTTCTTGGGATGAGGAAGAGGTCACATCCCAGCTCTGTCACCATTTGGTTGTGTCGAGCAAGTCAGCAGTTTCTCTGAGATTTGCTTCTTCTATGTAAAACCAGTGGGTTGGACTGTATTCCTCGAAGGTCCTGTTATTCCTTGATCTCTTAAATATCAAATCGCAGGTGATGCCCATGCTGAAGTTCTCTTCTGTACTCATTCCCAGCGCCAGTGGCAACAGGTCTGCTTCATGTGCACCCTTAACCTCTTGGAAAAGGGAAGAGATTACAAAACAAACACATGTTTTTCTAACTTTTTGTGTGTGAGCTCATTCCAATATGATGTCATCAGGGAGAAACTCAGGATAAAAATCAACAGAATAGAAATTTACTAAGAATTAATATGAAGTCCCATAGTTTGATTCAAAGAACAAATTGCACAAATAGGTGTTTGGCTGAAAATCGCATATACAGTATGCAATGTCCTCAAGTCTAATGGGAGCCGATAGCATAACGGACACGCTGTGCTGTGTAGGATAACCACAAGTCCCAATGGCAAAGGCAGACTGGAAGGAACGGCTGAGGCAGTGGCCAGGTCAAAGAATCTGAAGTCAGCAGTCTTCAAAGAGATCAGGCAGAACAAGGTTGGAAGGACCAAAGGCAAGAAACAGCCAAGGTTGTAGCAGGAGATTAGCAAGAATGCAAAATGAGGGAATCGGTAATGTCAAAACGTAGAGATGAGCACAAAGGCAACAAAGTAGGGAGGATGGGGTGAGGGTAATGGGGGTCCATTCAGCCAGCAGCTATTGCTGTAACACATAAATCCAGCTTTTCTTTGTCTTTCTCTTTTTCCCCCAACCTTATATTCCCAGGCAGTTGCCCAGCCCTAAAATTTCTCTCTGCCCTAAAATTTAAGTTATCAGCCCCTTCCATACCCTGGTCTTTTCTTCCTCCCTGCCTTCCTTTCTTCTGTCTGTTCTAAACTTATCTTCCTTTCAAAGGTTCTTCTCAAGTCCTACCTGTCTCCTGCAGCCCAAGTTCACTACTCCTACCCCCATTATTGTTTTTCTTCTCACAGCTCATTTATCATGGGTGGGGAACAGTCAGGAGGTGATTCCCTTGATGTAATTATTAACTCCTTGACTAGTTTGCTAGCTCTGAAAGGAAGGAACTGTGTCTCACATCGTACAGAGACTGTTATGGTACAGGAGAGAGTTTGGGCATAAGGAAAATTAACCTGGTATTCAATCCTCCTCTGTAACCTTTAGCACATACCTGTCTCTAGGCCCTCGTGTCCTTTGAAAAACAGGGACAATGATCCCATGTTTTCTCTTCCTTACACGGGGGACAAACGTTTGCATCAAGATCAGAGGCAACAGTATTTTTTAACCATGAAGCACTCTTAAGAAAGGAAGGGCCATCGTGTTATTAAAGGCAAGGGGGTTTAGGAATCTAAATTTTGAGTTCGATTTTAATTCCTGCTCTACCTCCTACTCCACATATGACCTTAGAAAAGTTTCTTACTTCTATGTAAAATGACAAGACGCGCTTACCAGGACTATGAGTGCTGGAGATGGCTTATACATCAATTTGTAAGAGCCAGTTGTCCAATATTGAGTAACTTTGCAAGCAGGTTGTTAAAGTGTTATTAGATTAAAATCTGCCATGATGGAAGTATTTATCCCAGGGAAATTACAAATCCTACAAATTGGGTTATTGGTTTTTTCCCCCTGGAGAGCTGGTTTACCACCATATGGCTAAATTATGTAAATAGGGCTCTATAAACTATAAAGCCCTTTGTCTTAATCAGCATTAAAAGTAGTAATGGCAACAAGTAATGTTCTGTATCTGCAGAACCTAGCCCATTGCAACACAGCTCTTAGCACATATTTAATAAATACACCTTTAACTTCACTTTGGTTCACCCTTGTATTATTTTGATACTTCTGTCCCTGAGCTAAAGAAGCACCCATCATAACCTCTCTTCAAATCCTTTCCTACAAAGTGTCTTTTTAAAATCAGATAACAAAAATAAAAGCCTGGTTCAGTTCATGACATACACAGTAGGCCTTAAAACCTCTGTCTATAACTGAGCTAGTTATCTTCTTTCTAAATCTCCTTTTGGTGTTTCCTGTCTCAGTTAATGACATGCCCATCTATCCATTATCCTATATAAGTTATCTGAAAGTTATTCCTCTCCCTTTTCCTTACCCACCCCTATGTTTAATCAATCACTTCATCTTATTAACTCTGCCTCAAATCTACCCCCTCATCTTCATTGCCTGTTTCCTGGTTCATAGACAGCCATCTCCTCACTGTGTCCTCACAGGGCAGAAAAGACAGGGGATACTCTTCCAGGTCTCTTTTATAAGGTCTCATTCCTGCGGACTTCGAGCTCATGACCCCACCACTAAACATCAACACAATGGAGATTGGGTTTCAACATATGAATTTGGGAGGGACACAAACATTGGGCCTATCGCAACATCCTGTATTAATGCAGAATGCTTGGAATATCTCAAAAAACATGACAATATAACCACCACCACCCCCTCAGTCTAACCACCTGGAACTAACTATTGTTAATTCTTTGGATATATCCTTTCAGTCCTTTTTCTTGTGTAAGTGTTTATGTATCCTTTTAAATACATTTAAAAACAGTTTATGTAGAATATATTGTTCTAATGTGTTTTTATACTAATATGTCATGAATTTTCTCATGTGAGTAAATGCTCTTCTTCAGCATGATTTTTAATTGCTGCACAATATTCCATCATGTGGATATGCACCACTGTTTAACTAACCTCATTGTTTCAGTGTTTTTATTATTATAAACAGAAGTGTAGTGCAGATGACTGAAGAAAGGTTGATCTCATGTCCTCCTCCTGTTCCCCCAGGTTTTGGAGCCCTCTCTTACATCAGAACTCTATTCAGATAATCCTCTGAGTGTCATCTCAGGGCCTCGGGCACACTCATGGCACGATGGCCGACCCTCAGGAGCACCTGAGCTGCTCCTCCTCCCCACACTTACCCTTGAGTGAAAACAAAACCTTCAATGGACTGCAAGATGAACTCCCACCCATGGGGAGCCACCCTTCACCCAAGCTCCTTCAGGACCAGCAGGACAAGGGGGTGGTGCAAACCGAGCTAACGGAGGGCATGCACAGCCCCATCACCACAACAGTGTTGACAAGTGTGAGCGAGGATTCCAGGGACCAGTTTGAGAACAGTGTTCTTCAGCTAAGGGAACAAGATGAATCGGAAATGGCCGTGTCTCAGGGGAACAGCAACACTGTAGATGGAGAGAGCATGAGCGGAACAGAAGACATCAAGATTTAGATCAGCAGGTCAGGCGGAGGCAGTGGTGGGTTTCTTGAAGGACTGTTTGGATGCTTAAGGCCTGTATGGAATATCATTGGGAAGGCGTATTCCACTGATTACAAATTACAGCAGCAAGGTAAGCTATCATATAGACCTGGGAGGTATTTCTTGTGTAAAGACACCATCATCATTAGCTGCATAATCTTTGGCCTGTGGGTAAATTAAAGAACTAGTGCCTAGTGAATACCCATATCAGTTTCCCATAGATCTTCTGAATGGAACAGATTCACATTCGGGTGGATTTTTTTGGTCGAAGCCCATCTTTTGTGGTTGTCCAATCCAATGGTGTCCAAAGTAGAGTACAGATAAGACAATCATGGTGTTATAAGGAAGAAAATGTTAGAGTTTCTGTTCCTTTCATCTCATCATTTTAACTTTCTATTTTCACGTGTCTTTTTATATAGTTTTGGTATTTTAATAAAGTGTAGATATCTAATTTATAAATAAATCACATGATATTTGCATATTTAAAAATTTTTATTGAAAGTTTATACAGTCAAAAAGTCTGATGACCACTGGACTGATCCCAAACCAGATGGAAGCCACATGATACTACCCCTGATGATTGCAAGCCTGCCTGAGGGTGTCATAAAAGGAATTTATTTCTTTCAGTCAAGATACAGGAAGCCCACAGTTTGAGGAAAGATATAATATCTAACCATTCTTGAGATGCATCATTATTTCTAGATCCTCCTGCTTTTTAAAAAGTAAAATTTTAACTCCCATCACTGTGTAGCACGTATATTCATGTATTCTAATTCCAGCATGATGGTTCTGAGGTAAAGAGAACACATGGCCCTAGTGTTCTTTATAACTTCACTTATGTTCTTTAAAAGAACATTTTATTTCTGATAGCAAAATATATGTAGAAAATTTGGGACATACAGGTTCACCCCTTCTATCCACCCCCCAAAAAAAGTTAAAATAATCTGTGATCCCAGCATCCTAAGAATAACCACCGTTAATGTTTTTGGCATATATTACATTAGTCCTTTTGTGTGTGTATGTGTGCCTTAAAAGCAAATAGAGTCATACTGTTTTTCACTTCATAAGGTGAACTTTTTCTATATCATCAAATATACTTCGTCAACATCATTTTTAGTGGCTGCATAATATTAAATCATGTGAACATGCCAATATTTCTTTAAGCAGCCCTCTATTACTTGGCAATTCGTTTGCTATTTTTGGTGATTATAAGTCACACTGCAATGAACTTTTGTCTATTTCTTAATTTTTGCACATATCTTTGATTCTCCTTAGGATAAATTCCTACAAGAGGAATGGTTGGGTTCAAAGGGTTTGTTGCTTTTAAGGCCTTTGATACACATCTTTGTAGCCTTGTGTAAAAGATTCAGTTGTTATGAGATCTCTCATTTAAAATTGTAGAAGGGAAAAAATATGGACCAGAAATAAGATTGTTTTTATTTCTTTTATAATGAATATTGGACTCTGTGGCCCTCCCTTAAAAATATATTCTTCTCTTTTATCAGGAGTGTTGACAGCTTTTCCACAACAGCCAGTCGCCATTAATCGCCATTAACCACTTTTCTCATGCATTCTGTTTCTCCTGTTTGTGAAATACTCTTTCTAAACCACACCAACCTCTCCCTCTATACTTCCCCCCCATAAATATATTGGAATCTACTGGTAGATCTGTCAATTCCAGGTGTACTTTTCAGGATTTGTCAGCCTCCATTCGAGCTCCATGCAGAAATTCTTTGTCATTATCTGGATTTTGTCTGTCTTTGTGTCTGTCTGTATGTCTCTCTTTTTCATACATATTCCCATACTCTGCGCATTCCACTCCCCCCCCCGCCCACAATGATCTTAAGTTTTCAAGTAAATGAAAAAAGCATTCCTTGACACACAAAAGCTGGGAACTCCTATGTTAAACAGTCTTTTTTTTTTATTATTGGTAATAAAGATAAGCACAAAGAGGAAAATAAAAATGACCTGTCATCCCACATTCTAGAGATAACAACCCTTAAGTTATTATTTTTTTAAAGTTCCCTCGTTGAATAGACACAAACCCTACAAATATCTGCTTATGCTATAAACTCTATTTGTTTTTTAGGGTCTTAACTTGTCCAGTCTCATAATTATTTTGGTGGTAAGTTGAAGGTCTCAGGACCGAAATGCAGCATTGAGGTTTAGACATATAAAAGGTATAAAAGACACATTCTGTGTTTGTGAAAGGAGCCTTTAAATTTTATTTTTCTATCAACTTGTATTTAATTTGTCTTCCAATTGATTATGTGACTTTCAGAAAGGATTATTGCAGGAATAAATAAGAAACAGGCCTGGTCAGTTTAAGCTCACAAGGACACAGCAGCTGCCTAACTCTTCAGCAGATGATAAGATATCCTATTGTGGGCTGGTGTGGCTGTGGGCTGTGGGAGAGATTTGCTAGCCAGAAACTAAGTGTTTCTTCCTTGTCAGCCTGGGATCAGGGAGATTATCTTTAATCCTGGATTACAGTCAACCAAGGGACAGCTCGTGTAACAGATGTGTCCCTGCGGTTGGTACTTATGAGGAAATTTCACTAGATTTTTAAAAAAATTTTAATGATGTCCTCATCTGCCGTTTAGCTTGTTGGTGGTGAAATCCAAGTAAGGTAGCACTATGTGTAATTGAAATCTTTTATTTCCAAATAATTCCCAGTCTCAAAGCAAGTATTGTCATAGGCATGTCTGAATAAACAAGGAGAATTTATGCATTAAAGTGGGTGGGCATGTGGCTTTTTCTCAGTCTTAAGAATCCTGGTGGATATTGGAACTAAGATAGTAGTCATAGTGATGAATCAGAGAGAAGATGAAAGCTGGGAAGAGTACCAGGGACAGATGTAAAAGCAGCAGAAAGTCTGGGGCTAACTCTGGAGGGAGCACAACCAATTTCCATTATTATGAGGATAGTGATCTCATTCATCAACAGTCTAGGCCTCCAATTTTTCACATTCTTATTGCTGTTTGTTTTTTTCCTGCCATTCTTCTGTCCTTTACCTCCTTACTAGATATTGAAGGGACTTTGGGACAGGACAAGAAGACTAAATCACATCCATCATTTTACTTTTGGTAATCAGTTCTAGTAAAAAGATTGATACGAAGGTAGTTGAAATACTATTTTATTTTATACTCTGTGTTCTTGAATACCAATGCTATCTCCTTTATTTTTTTCATATTAATTGATACTTGGCTGAATAACATAGGCATGAGCTATTGTTGGTAGAGGAATATTTTAGTCCTTATTATAATATCCTCAACTTTTGGTATTTGAATGCCAATTTATTTACTTCTCATTTTATAAAAATACTTAAAAATACACCCTGGACAGGTGGCTCAGTTGACTGAGTTGCACCATTCAATTCCTGGTCAGGACACATACCTAGTTGTGAGTTTGATCTTCAGTTGGGGCACATATGGGCGGCAACTGATAGATGTTTCTCACATCGATGTTTCTCTCTCTCTCACTCGCTCTCTCTCTCTCTCTCCATCCTTCTCTCCCCCCACCTTCCTCTGTCTCTAAAATCAATAAAAACATCCTTGTGTGAGGATTTTTTTAAAAAAGAAAAGAAAAAATAATTAATAATAGGCATTATTTCTTTAAAATATAATAAATTACAATGTAAACATTATAAAATGATATAAAAAGAAAGAGTTACTTAAGATATTGTTTTAGAATTCCTAAATAACAATATGGAAAAATTTTAATTTAAACCAGTCCTCCCATCATACACCTAAATAAACTCCAGATGGATGTAAAGGTTAAAGTTTTTAAAGATCAACTCTTAGAGGATAGAATAGCCAGTAGAAGACATTACAAGGAAAATTTCAGGCAACCACAAAATATGTTGTTCAAAAAATAATAAAATTAAAAGGAAAAGGCCTTTGTAAAATTATATATATATATTCTCTTCATGTTTTCAAAGAAATAGAGAGGAAGTTCTTTCAAATTTATGAGAACTACAAGACCCTACTAGATAAATAGACAAAGGATAAATTTGATAATTTCTACAAAATAGATGTGCATAGTAAGCAAATGTAAAGGAAATATTCCACATTGCTAACAATTAAAGCAGTACAAACATAAAATAGTATTTTAGACCTAATTAAGTTAGCACCAAAAAATAATTGGCAATATTCGTGGCTGGCAAAGTTGTTATAAAAGGAACATACATTGCTGCTGTCAGCAAAAATGAGCTAAATCCTTTTGGGTAGCAATTTGGAATGTATACCAAGAGCCAAGAAACTGCTCTTTAATCTAAGAATTGAGTTTGAGGAAATAAATATGAAGAAAGAAAAAAGTGTTTTAATTTCAAATTTAAATTAGCAAACAAAAAGATTGAAATATTTAAGTACCAAATAAAAAGATGAGTATACAGTAAACAACTATTAAAGCTTAAAATAAAAATTATATAAGTACATGGGGAATACATAATACATGAAAAAAATTATACATATATACAACTTTTACATAGCTGTATACATGTGAACAAAGACTAAAAGAGAAGATGAAAACTGAGTATGGGGTGGGATATCAGATAAAATAGGGGTTTTTCTGGTATTTTCTAATGTTTCGAGTATTTAACAGTAAATAAAGATTGAGTAGATAGGAAAAAAAGACACCCAAAGATTGTCCAATTTTAATAGCTATTGTATTAAAAATTAGGGTAACTTGGGCTTTTATAAAGTTATTCAGAGAAATATTATCCAATTATGCTCTTGCCCCATATCCTATAATCATACCTTATTCCACCCTCAGGATGGTCACAATGACACTATGTTTAGTTCTTCACTGACCCTAATAGTAAAACTATCTTAGAGTATGCATCAATATCTGCGCCTGTGTGTGCTGCACAAACAAGCCCATGGGGACGAAAGTGAGACTGCTCGAGCCCCTTAATACTTATCAGTGATTAGAAACCATAAAGATATTGAAAGCAGTCAAGTCTATAACTTACTGCTTTCTCCCTAATCACATTTGATATTATTTGTTCCTTAGGTGATTTCTTATTTGTGAGTTATTTGTATTTTAGAGATTTGCTTTGATATAACATATAGTCCCTTTCAATAGCATAGAAACATTTAATACTGCTGATATAAACCACCCTCACTGTAATATTTTCTGCTTTACATAGTTACATTTTGAAGGTCATGTTTTAACCATTGTGATGAGGTCATTTCGAAGGTCATGTTTAACCATTGTGATGAGAAGCCACATTTTATTAAGAGCCTACAGAATTTCTTTTCTCCTAAAGTGGAGAAATTAGAGACGAGGGAAATGTAGTTCCCTTCTGGATACTGATGAACTCTTTCTGCTCTTGCTTCACATGGCAAATGGTAAGTTGATTTGCTTTCAAGACCAGAATATCTTCAAAGCCACCTCAACACCACCTTGTTCAGTGTTCTCTAAATAGCAGTCTTTTAGTGATCAGTGATCCAACAAGAATTTCTCATAACCTTTAACGTTGTCATCATCCTCCCCTCACTCCTGGGGCTCCTGGCTCTTTGATGTTCATTTCTTACCAGTGCAGTGATGACGCACTGGCAAAAGGGGGATGAGGAGAAGGATCAATGGATTACATTCTTCCTTTTAAGTTTCACAAGATTAAAGCACATATTGATTGGGTTTTTGAAGTGCTTTGTCTCAAATAGCATTTAATTCATTATAAAAGTAATATACACTTACAGTTAAGCATTTTTAATGCAGAAAAGGATAAAGAACCATATGAATCACTAATAATACCACCACTTAGAAATAACCCCTGGTACAATTTTTGGTACCAAAAATAAAAATAAAACTCTAAAAAAGAGAGAAACATGAAAATATGAGAACTACAAGAATAAATATCTATATGAGGAAAAACTAGAGGCCCAGTGCATGGATTTGTGCACTAGTGGGGTCCCTCAGCGTAGCCTGCAAGGATCTGGCAGAAACTGGCAGTCCAACACCACCTGCTGCTCCTGCCTGCTGCTCCCGCTCATCCCAGCCCTGCTGCACCTGCTGTGGGCTCGCACCCAGCCAGTTCCGATCAGGAGAGGCTCGTGCTGCTTCAGCAGTGCTAACCAACCATGGGCCCTGCCTCTGGTGCCCATTGGTCAGCTGAGTGGTGCTCCTGCTGTGGGAGTGCACTGACCACCAGGGGGCAGCTCCTGCATTGAACATCTGCCCCCTGGTGGTCAGTGCACACCATAGCGATTGGTCAACTGGTCATTTGGTTGTTTGGTCACTTAGGCTTTTATATAGAGAGATATCATGACTAATGACACTCTTAGTTACTGCATGAGAGGCAATGGGGTATAGTAGAGAAGCACTGTCCCTGGAATCAGCCAATTCTAGAGTTCTAGGCCCAGTTCTGCCACTTACCATCCCTACCCCTAACGAGTTTTCTCATCTTTAAATAACCATAATAAGGCTGAACTTGTAGGATTGTTGTAAGGATTAAACACATGAGACATGTAAAACAGTATGCTAGTGTCTGGCATATAGTAACTACTACATAAACGGTAAATACTAATACACGTATTATGCATAATTAGATTCTTAGGTGAGATTCATTGAAAATTCATTCAGCAAGGATTAATTGAGCACCTGACTAGAAATTCGAAGAGGAATAAAACAACATTTATAATGGGTGATGGGGTAGGGATAGTGGTGTAGAGACAGGGGAATTGACTGAACATGCAAGCTTGAAGTGCAGAGAAGGCAGTGTCAGTATGCAGGGTGTGCCCAAAAATTGTATACACACTTTAACAGCTGATAGCTCAATTTTGAAAATGAAATGTATTTTAATAAACACTGCCTTTATAATTATTCAAAGTGTGTGTATACATTTTTTGGGACACCCTGTATGTTTTGTTTGGAGGAGAGTATATTGGAGATCTCTGATCTGCTTGATTTCACTGGTTAAAAATTGATACAGACTAACTCATGGGAATATCTAATCTATAGTCTCAAGGCACACAGAAAGGTTCTAACTTTTGGTGAGTTACCAGGTGGGAGACAAAGTGTAGAGTCATTTTGGGGCATGGTAAAGTTGGTACCTTTGGAGTGGCCTTGTAGAATAGTCCCTAAGCAAATTCCAAGATCTTTTTAAGCTTGTTCCTCTTTTGTGTGCCTAGATACTTGGGAAGTGCCATTTGAGGAGATCTCAGAGCTGCAGTGGCTGGGTAGCGGAGCCCAAGGAGCTGTTTTTCTGGGCAAGTTCCGAGCGGAGGAGGTGGCCATCAAGAAAGTGAGAGAACAGAATGAGACGGATATCAAGCATTTGAGGAAGTTGAAGCATCCTAACATCATCGCTTTCAAGTAGGTCAAGGCTTTTTTTTTTTTTTAAGAAATAGATTTTCTTTCCCCCAATATATACATATAAATTCCTGCTTTGAAAGACATGTTAAGACCATGCTATAGACTGAGCACTGTGCTAGGTCCTTGGTAGGGTATCAAAGAACTATTAAATTAGAGTCATGTCTTTAAGGAGTTTATAATATAGAAGTTCTTTTTGCCAAAGGATGCCCTGCTTGGACGGGATGCAGATGGGGCAGAGAGAGAGAAAGTGGATTCTTGCCAAGCAGTCAGATCTGTTCATCAACCTCATTTATCAATAGGATGACAGATAACCTGGACATCCTAAAATTCAATTAAGAAAACAAAGCTAACATCTAAGTAACCAGAGAACAATTAGTACCTGTGTAATAGATATGCTTTTTATTAGTTTCTATTAGCATCTCTTATTAAATATTAACTTGTAATAACAGATACCTTCAGAGTATTTCTCCCTGCCTCATTGCTTGCTGGGTGGCTTTTTAAGGAATGCCAAATACTCAGCTTTCTAAATGTAATGATACAGAGTTATTGGTGATAGCAAGTATGTGCTATTTTCATTTCACAAAGTAGTTGTTTTCAAGATCTTTATAGTTTAGACCATTATTTTCAGAATATTGGCAGGAATCCTAGCAAAAGGGGGAGACCCAAAGGCAAATTTGTGGAAATCACCAAATTTAGCAGTGCTGAGTTCTAAATATGTGCAATTCCTTCTGCCTTGAGTTCCATCTCTTACCAGCCTTTAAAGTTTGCCTTAGGTTTGAACAAATGAATGGTGAATGGCTTCAGAGTAGGCAAGGTAAAGAATAGGAAAGGTAACTTTTAGGTGGGCTGAAAGTATAGAAAGTAGAACTTCTTTATATGTATATATGAAAATTATATGACCAATGAGGCTACAGTTACAAGTGGAATAACTTAAAATCCCCCTTCCCTAAACTAGAAGGAACTCCTCCCAGCCCCCAAGAGGGAGCCTCTCTTGACAAAATTCTCATTATAAAGCTAAACATGTGATGTGGTAATTTTTTGCTGGAACCACATCCTCAAAGTAAGAAATAGAAATCTTAGTATAGGTTTTATACAATGAGTTTAAACGAGTATTAAGGCTGTTTGGATTCAAGACCCCTTATGAAAAGGGAAATGGGTGTAAAAAGAAGAGAAGCATTGCCCTGGTCAACATTGCTCAGTGGTTAGAGCATGGGCCTGCACACCAAAGGGTCACAGATTCGATTCCCAGTCAAGGGCATGTACCTGGGTTGCGGGCACATCCCTAGTGGGAGACGTGCAGGAGGCAGCTGAACGCTGTTTCTCTCTCATCAATGTTTCTAACTCTCTCTCTCTCTCCCTTCCTCTCTGTAAAAAATCAATAAAATATATTTTTTTTAAAAAATGTTCTAGAGACCAATTCTAATCTTTCCAAAGATGATCATTTAAAAGACAATAAGAGGATTTTATTTTTTTAATCCTCACCTGAGGATATTTTTTTCATTGATCTTTAGAGAAAGAATGGAAGGGGCAAGAAGGGAGGGAGGGAGAGGGAGAGAGAGAGAGAAAGAGAGAGAGAGAGAGAGAGAACTAAACCTTGAAGCTTAGGTTTGAGACAGAGCTCAGCAAGCCTTTTGGCCTCCTAAAATGAAACAGGCTGTATCTTCCAGGTAAGAGGGCTTTCCGTGTAGAATGTGTGCTAAGAGGATGGGTATGAGAAGCTTTCTTCCTTTTTCTTCTCAGTCTTTCCTCCCACCTCACTCTCTGACCCGCCCACCTGCATATGCACTTTTCAGCATTTGGGACAAATATTGCCATGCTGGTGCCCAACTCTTTAGGCTGAAGATGCCTGAATAGTCTTTACCTCTACATGGAAACAATAGCGAGACTGTGTCCCTGGCCCATTACACCATGCTCTTGAGGCATTGTGCAGTGTTATGTTTGCAGCTCTCTGTGCCATGTGTTGCTTGGCCAATGAATCATTCAGGACCATCTGGAAGACATGAAGGCAAGATTAGATTTTAGTGCGTCTCTCTGGATACTGATTTCTGTGCTTACAGCTTCTTTTGAAATAAGAACCATATACAGAAGGGAAAGGGCAAGGAAAGAATACTGTATTCTTTTTCCTTCCAATTTCTTAAAGCGGTCTTTTAAGAAAACCCAGTCTGACTGTTCCTAATGGAATTGAGTGCCAATGGGGAAGAAAAGGTAGCAATTAGAAGTGATTATAGAGCTGTTATTTATAGCTAGTAAGGGCCTTGTCATAGTATAGGGCTGATGGAATGATTGCTTCTCATTCGTCAGCCGGGAAAGATGAAAAACGCATACATATCACCATTAGGCCCTTTCTGTCTACATTTGTGACAAGTTAAAACATAGTTGAACAGGATACTGAATAGCTTCAAACAAATATGTATTTTGATATCCTCAAGCATATTACATTATTCCTGCCTTACTTATTATTTCTCTGTGAGGAAAATTAAAGTCTGTTTGTAGTTGCCACAACTTGAGTATTGGCCTTTTGAAGCATTGGGCACATGAACTCTTGAAACGGTAGGTAACATGCTGAGATTTTAATTTTTCTTTGTATTTTTTTGTTTTGTTAGTTAATCCTCACCCAAGTATTTTTCCCCGTTGATTTTTTAGAGAGAGTGGAAGCGAGGAGGAAGAGACAGGGAGAGAGAAACATCAATGTGAGAGGGACACATTGACTGGTTGCCTCTGCATGAGCCCAGGGCCGGGGATAGAACCTGAAATTGAGGTGCATGCCCCTCACTGAGAAATGAACCCTCAACCCTTCGGTCTGCAGGCCGATGCTCTAACCACTAAGAAAACTGACCAGGGCAAGAGAATTATTTTTAAGCAGGCTACCAGAAACTCACTTCTTTCTTTCATTTTACTTCACTGAGAGGATCTTCACTCCCACTATGCTACATCATTCTAAATGGAAAGTAGAAGGGGAGGCCGGGGGAAGGTCAATGGGGGGGTGGGAGGGAAGAAGACATATGTACTACTATTTGTAATATTTTAAACAATAAAATAAAATTTAAATAAATAAATGGAAGGTAGAGCTTCCATTTAACTAAACCTTGAAGCTTAGGTTTGAGACAGAGCTCAGCAAGCCTTTTGGCCTCCTAAAATGAAACAGGCTGT
>NW_006297821.1:3516529-3534461 GCF_000327345.1 Myotis davidii
TCCACTGAAAATCAAGATGAAAATTTTGGGTAACTTAGAAAATTCTGGGGAGCAATAGAAATAGCTTTGTGGCATTTGACAGGCACAGCAAAGCAGGGAAAATGAAGACTAATTCTTTAATTTCTTTTATTAATATATTTTTATTGATTTCAGAGAGGAAGGGAGAGGGAGAGAGAGATAGAAACATCAATGAGGAGAGAGAATCATTGATTGGCTGCTTCCTGCAAGCCCCCCACTGGGCTCGAGCCCACAACCTGGGCATATGCCCTTGATGGGAATCGAACCTAGGACCCTTCAGTTTGCAGGCTGACGCTCTGTCCACTGAGCCAAACCGGCTAGGGCTTTAATTTCTTTATAACCTGCTATTATTGTAAGACTTTCACATGATTGCAAGCCATCATGACCTCTATTTTATATATATATTTTTTTATTGATTTCAGAGAGGAAGGAAGAGGGAGCGAGATAGAAACATCAATGATGAGATAAAGTCATTGATTGGCTGCTTCTTGCACACCCCACACTGGGAATCAAGCCCTCAACCCAGGCCTGAGCCCTGACCTGGAATTGACCATGACACTCAACCACTGAGCTATGCCAGTCGGGCCCATCATAGCCTCTAAAGTCCTTCATCACTTATAGCAGCCTAAGAAATAGGACATGAATTGAGAGCTGGCTAAGGACTTTAGCTGGGTGCCTTGTAGGTAGACTGCTCTCAATAACTACTCTGGAAAGTTTTAGAGGAAGGCATACATACATACCGTTAAGGATGGGACACAGAGAATTGCAGCGGTGATATTTTTTTTCTCTTTTCTCATCCTCAGAACCAAACTGTGAATTAGAATTAATCTGATTCTTCCCACTTCTATAAGTTAACAATATTAATATAGGAATCCCCAATATGCTTGTCTATCCTGCAGTGAAGGAGGATAACAGAGGCAGTGTGGTGTACGAGTGGAAAGAGCATGGCATTGAAGTTAAACAGGCAGATTTGAATCCCACTGTCCCTCGTTAGTTGTCTGATCTAAGACAAGTCACTGTCCCTCTCTGAACATTACCTATAAAAAAATGGAAAAGGTAATATCTATCTTACAGTGGTTTGGAGCAGACTAAATAAAACAATTAAATAAACATGTAAACACGCCTGACAAATAGAAGATGTTCTTTCATGTTAGTGCCCCTCCTCCTACCCCAGGCCTCTGCATGTGTTCATGTGAAGGTTTGATCATCAAAGAAAATTAAGGTAAAGTTAAGAACTATCTGTCAAGGGCTTGCTGTGAATGTCTAGGCCTTGTGGTAGACAGATGAGAACTTCAATGAGCCTGTAATCTATATCAGATCGCATCTGAAAACTAATGGCTGCTATGTAGCATTGGAATTGAGAGAAGAGAAAGATCTTTGGGCTGGAATGATCAGGAAAGGCTTCATGGGAGATGTAAGAATTGATGGAAATACAGGCTGCATGGATATATAACACGTTGTGTAATGCTATTTTTATTCTAAACAGAAATGTTTTTCAAAGATTATATAATACAGAAATTTTTAAAAGTTTTTTTAACTTCTTTTTGAATTTATTTAAATCACTCTTTATATTTTAATTACCGTTGACATACAATATTATATTAGTTTCAGGTATACACATCACTAGAGACATATAAAATAGAAAATTGAGCCCAGCTGTGTTGCTCAGTGGTTGAGTGTCGACCCATGAACCAGGAGGTTACAGTTCAATTCCCAGGCAGGGTATGTGCCCAGATTTCTGGCTTGATCCCAAGTAGGGGGTGTGCAGGAGGCAGCCAACCAATGATTCTCTCTCATCGATGTTTCTATCCCTTTCTCCCTCTCCCTTACTCTCTCTGAAATCAATAAAAACATATTTTTTAAAAGAAAATTGATTCTTTTTTTCTGACCCTCAATCTAGCTAGTCTTAAATTTGAGTGACTTAAAATTCAACAAAATAATAGCAAAAATAGCAATATTTTATTCGAATTATATTTCTGCACACTATGTATAAAACCCTCTATGTAATTCTGAAAGGAAGCTATTTAAATTATTCTTAATCAGAACAACACAATATCTAGCCCACACAAAGCCTCAGGAGAGGGTGCTCTTTGACCCAAAATGGAATGTCCCCACAGAAAAAGCCCCAGATATAGCATAGCATGTAGATACCCAGAGTGAACAAAACAAAACTAAAATTGTCGCTATGCATAGTAGAGAAAATCTGTAGACTAAAGGGTTTTAATGCTAATTTAAGAATCAGGAATGATTATCTATATGCATGTAAAAAATAACTTGGATAGAGAATTGGCCTTAGTGATTAAATTTATGAAATGCTCCTAAGATATAAATAAGTATGCGTGTATGTTTGTTTCTATGTGTGTATTATATCCATGCTTGTGTTTTCTTGAAAGGGGTGTTTGTACTCAGGCCCCATGTTATTGTATCATCATGGAATACTGTGCCCATGGACAACTCTATGAGGTTTTGCGAGCGGGCAGGAAGATTACGCCTCGATTGCTAGTAGACTGGTCCACAGGAATCGCAAGTGGAATGAATTATTTGCATCTTCACAAAATTATTCATCGTGATCTCAAATCACCTAAGTGAGTACTGGAGCTAATTTTTCAGCCATTTTGTTTTATTGCTTTGAAATAAGGAATTCCATCAACCTTAGTTGAAGTTTTCAGACATGACACTTTTGGTTCAGCTAAGCCAGCATAGTAGGCAATGCTATTTGTGTATCTTTTGGATTATTATTGACCTACTTACCTATGTAGATGGCAGATATGTTCAGGCACCTGACACTAGTCTTACCTTTTTGTTGCGTTGTAATTGTACAATTATGAAACAATTCATTATCTGAATAATTAATCATTTTGAATAATTAATGCCAAACTTCCTCACTTGGAGGCTTGACTTGTTATTTCCCTGTGTGTTTCCAGAAAAACACTTTTTAAAAGTGAATTTCAGAAATGCACTTAATACAGTCAGGTGAAAGTGAATGAATAAGAAACAGAGGCAAAGAGTAAATAAAAATGTTAGAACTAAAGCTCGTTCACAAAATGGATACCATAGGATTCTCTACCGCTGTGGTATAGAGGTGGACTCCATATTTGGTGCTGAGTTTCCTAAAGTCTAAGCAAAGAAAGAAAGAAATAGTTATAAAGTTCACAGTGTCTATAAGAAAAATACAAACTGATTATTTAAGAGAAGCAAAGCTGTTTCTAGTAACCTCTGTTTTCAAAACGATTCCTTGGCTACTAATAACCACTTTAAGAGGAGTGTTTATCAGTTCCTCAAATTGCATAAAAGAATTGATAAACTGGTATATTTCAGTGTTGCTCCTATTTTTAAACATTTGTATCACTTCTCATCACATTTTGGTTTGGAGAAACAGAAAAGGATTAATCTTTTTTGCATGTGCTTTTATGGTTTACAACATATTTTTATATCCATGATCACATCTGCTTTGATCTTGGCAAAAACTGTGTGGGATAGATGTGACAAGTATCATTATTTTTATTTTATATAAGAGAAACTAGGCTCAGAGCCTGAAGTCATGGAGCTAGAACTTGAACCCAGAACTTTTTGACCAAAGACCACTGCTTCCTAAGTCATCATGTGAAGGTGAGGGATTCACAAGGAATCCTGCCTCTTCTCCATGGAAGATAGAAATCAGTCTTGATTATAAACTTCAAAGACCGGCCACATTTATCACCATAGTTCTCAATAATGTTTATTACCATTGTTAGCTCACTGAACAACCTTCTTCTTGATTTACTTGCAAATAACTTTATTATATAGTGTTCATTCCTTCTGTCTATATGGATGCTTTTGTCACCCACTACATACACATAAAATACTTGCCAAAGGCCTCTTTGAATGGTCTGCTTTTGAATCACCTTGTTCTCCTTGAGAATTAATTGTAGAAAAGGAAGCAGGAATATGTAGAATACATAACAATCACACACTGCTCTCTTTAACTGCTGTCACCTAAAGATTAGAGTAAGTTGGTTACCCAGTAAGCATTCCCTCTGTTATCAGTACCACCCTGAACCCCTGCAGCCTTGGCCTCTTTGGGTTCCAAGACAATTTTGAAAAACAAAGATCAGTCTGGCTTGCTGTAAAGAGAGATTTTGTTACCCACATTAAGTCTTTAGGCTGTATGACCTTTGTCTCAGAGATTTCACAAAAGTTTCAAAATCATATCTTCTCTTGTCCCCACTCATGTCCATTCCCTCTCGTCATCTATCTATATAAAACCTTATATGCAAATCGACCAACAACCAGTCGCTATGACATGCACTGCTGGGGTCCAGCCCCAGCAGGTCCAGGGGTCCCCAAAGGTGTGGACGGAGTCGGCGAAGAAGGAATGACGCGGAGACAGCGTTCAGTGGATCAGCAGCCTAGGCAGGATCTCTAGCCAAGTTCTAGTCAGGATCTCCAGCGAAGTTCTAGGTGCTGTGTAGGTCCTGTCTGCTAAGTTCTGGGTTCTGAGTTCTGTCTTCTGAGGTCTGCCTCTAAGTTCTGTCTCCTGTTGTCTTGTTGCATCTGTATTTATACCAGGTGATTCTAATCCTATCACTCTCTATTCCAAAGGCTAGGGCGTTTCTTATCGCCATTCCAGGGAGTAAAGATTAGGTACTTAAGCATGATTGTTCGTAGTTAAAGTGATAAATTACCCGCCTGGCAGTTAAGAGGTTTTATTCCCTCCCGAACTTCAGGGGAAAATCCCTACCTGGGGCAAAAACCTTTCTCAGAGAGGTGACCTTGGTTAAAACACATAGTGCCACGAAGGTGAGCAAATATATTAAGAACAGTATGCCATATATGCCAGGTCCCTTGAAACAGCAAGGATGGGCCGGCTCCCGGCAATGCACTGACTACCAGGGGGCAGACACTCAATGCAGGAGCTACCCCAGCTCGCAGGCCCCAACTGGCAGGGCAGTTACTTAGCTGGTCACCCCACAGGTCGGCTCTCATTGCCAGCCAGGCCTACGGACCCTACCTGTGCAGGAATTTTATGCACCAGACCTCTAGTGTCCTATAATGAGCAACACATAAGAGGCAGAAAGGGAAGTTTCTGGTGTTTTTTCCTCTAGGGGTTTATCGCCTTTTCTGACTCTCATGGTTTATGATACCATCAATTCTCCAATTATCGCAAATAGCCCATGATACTTTCATCTTTATGCATTTCCACCAACACTAGCACCATTAAATCAAAATTCCTAAATTATGTGAATTTTACATAGCAGGTGAAAAACCAGGGCATGGATGTGGATGAAGGTATTCTAAAGCAATTGTAAGCACTGAGCTGTTTGGTAAATAGCTATTTCACATTGGCAGGGACGGGGCAAATGTGAAGTCCCTGGTTCAAGCAGAGAAGGGAGGAGATAGACTAAGAAGTTTCCTATTTTCTCACCTCCTTGATTCTGATACTGTTGGAGTATTAAGCCTTTTTATTGTTAAAAATAGGTCTCTAGATCATTAAGCCTCTGCAACCCTAACTCATTGACATTCATTCTTAAGTTCTAAACAGGCTGTTTCAAGTGAACTCCGTCTAGTGTGTGAGGATGTTACTGTGTTGTATTAGTCCCAGGTTATATTCATCTTTAAAGCTGGCAAAAGCACTTTGCCCAGGTCACATTTCAGATAACTATTATGAAAACTAAAACATGAGATGTGTGAATCTACTTAAGCTTAGATTTATTCCTGCTTTTCCTCATTGTTAGTAGAATCCCAGGATACAACTTCCTAGTATCATGGTCCCAGGCATGATTTTAGTTGGCCATCATTTCAACAGTGTTCTGAAAGAAGTGTTTTCTTAGTGGGTTGTCTGAGACTGGCAGGGTGGAAACCAATATTTATTGAGCATGTGAGCTTTACTTATCTCATTTAATTCAAACAAAATTTCCATGAGGCATTATTACAGGCCCGTATTCCTTATCCAAAACTCTGGGAGTCAGATGATTTCAGGAACAGTGCATTCATTATCTTGCATCCCCAGCAAAGACTGGGTCAGCACCCTATAATCAGCCACATTCATATATCTGTAGCGAAACCTATGGTAGGCACACAAAGTGGAGTAAATAAAGTGTATTTGCTTTATGCATATGAAAAAATATTTATACACTGTTTTTAGATCTTTTTGCATTTTTAAATTGTGGATAAGATATTGTGAACTGGGAGAAACTAAGATGGCAGCAGAGATAAACACCGGGAAATTAAGGCCGCTCACAATTGATTAATACCTCAGAGAAACAATACGGACTTCATCCAGAACCATAGGAAGCCTGGCTGACTGTAAACTCTACAACTAGAAGGAAGAGATGAGAAAAATGGCGTGGGAGAATTACATAAATTGGCAAAGCTTACACAATGGTGAAGGCAGGATAGAACCAGATGTAAAAGCCCACTATGGCCCTGGCCAGTGTTGCTCAGTTGGTTGAGCATGATCCCTTGCACCAGAAGGTCACCGGTTCGATTTCAGTCAGGGCACAGGCCCGGGTTGTAGGTTTGGCCCCCAGGTGGGGTGTGTAAAGGAGGCAACCAATCAATGTTTCTCTTTCTCTCCCTTTTCCTTCCTCTCTTTCTAAAAAACATCAAATATATATATAGTTAAAGCCCTCTATGCTATGCTGCCTCACAAGTATGAATGGTGCTGTTTCTAGTGTATCGCTAATGTCCTAGTAATATTGAAGCTGGTAAGCTGAATTCTGCAAGATAGGGGGCAGCAAAGTCTTCAGTTGCCAATTTGAATCATGTTTTTTTATTAGTACTAATGATTTGGATGTTCTCTTATTTCTTTTCAAAGTGTTTTAGTGACTCACACAGATGCAGTAAAAATTTCAGATTTTGGTACCTCCAAGGAACTCAGCGATAAAAGTACCAAGATGTCCTTTGCTGGCACAGTCGCGTGGATGGCGCCAGAAGTGATACGAAATGAGCCTGTCTCTGAAAAAGTCGATATATGGTGAGCAGCACCGTCTGTACCAACTGGAAAACCTTTTCCCACTTTCACCCTGTCAGCATGTTCCTCCATCCACACTTCTCCTTTCCTCAAGTAGTCTTCAGTGTTACTCTCTTCTGGTTGGTTGCAGTCCCATATTACCCAACACGATGGTAAGAAGGGTTGGGATAGAATTAAGATGATTCAGTAAAGCATCAGTTTTAAGGACCTTCAAAGAATATGCTAAACTTTCTGGAAAATGGAACGTTTACTTTAAATAACCATTTAGTACAAAAGTCTTCCTGGACTTTACATTACATAATTCTCACCTTCTTAAATAAAATACTTTGAACAAAGTTTACCTGTTTTGGTGACTCAGACCATCATGTATATCTGTGACCTACTGATGTGAATAGTTAGACGTATTTGAGTTGTATAGTGCTATTTACCCTTTTATAAACACCTCTATGGGCTATGCTTTTTTTGTTGGTGGTGACCTTTTTAGAATCTTTATCACTTTTTCCTCCAAATCTTTGCTATTAACAGTGTATTTCCCTGTAGTTGCTTTTTTCCATTCGTAAAATGGACTACTAATAACTTTTAGGCTAAAATAATAGCATATATTAAAATTGCATGTAACATCAGAGTAAGAAAAAGAAGAAATGTAGAGTGACTGGTAATTTGGGTAATTATTATGAATCTGTCCTCCTTAGGAATTATGCCAATTTATGTTCCCAACAGAAATGTGTAAGAGTGTTTTCTCAGCCTCACCAACAAAGTTAAACTTTTGGATGTTTGCCAGCCATGTAGGTTTTTTAAAAAAAAGTATATTTGGAGCAATTTTAATTTGTATTCTTCTTCTTATAAGTAAGGTTGTTCATTTTTTCATGTTTACAAACCATTTGTAATTTCTTATTTGTGAACTATTTTTATTCTTTGCTTTCTGATTTTTATTATCAATTTATGAATATTTTATATATTAAGAAGATTAGCCTTTTGTGTATATGAATTATAACTACTTTTCACATTTTGTTATTTTGCTTAGAGTTTTTTTCCATGCCAGATTTTTTTTAATGCAGTTTAGCTTATCATTCTCTCCTTTTATGGCTTCTGGATTTCATAATCAGAAAATCCTTCACCACTTTAAGTTTTTTTTTTTTAATTCTCATGTATTTTTCAGGAAATCTAGTTTCATTATTATAACTAAATCTTTGATTTATTAGGAATTCATCTTTATGTAAGATAACATATAAATTTCATTTTCTCCCTAGTTGTCCAAACAGCATCTATTAAATAATCAATTTCCCCCACTGGTTGGAGATGTCACTTTTATCATATATGCAATCCCTCTATGTAGTTGGTCTAGTTCTAGATTTCTCTTCCATTTCATTAGTGTAGCTGTCTGTTCATGCACCAGAGTTAATCACTGAAGCCTTATAAAACGTCTTAATATTGGTAGTGCTGGTTACCTCTCAGTGGCTTTCTTTCTTAGAGTTTTCCTGGCTGTTTCCATTTTTCTTGTAGCAGTATTAGAATTTTAAAACTGGGTACACATTCAATTAAAAATGAATAAAGAGCCAAAACCGGTTTGGCTCAGTGGATAGAGCATCGGCCTGTGGACTGAAAGGTCTCAGGTTCGATTCCGGTCAAGGGCATGTACCTGGGTTGCAGGCAAATCCCCGGTGGGGGATGTGCAGGAGGCGGCTGATCGATGTTTCTCTCTATCGATGTTTCTGACTCTCTATCCTTCTCCCTTCCTCTCTGTAAAAAATGAATAAAATATATTTTTTAAAAAATGAATAAAGAGCCCTGGCTAGTTTGGCTCAGTGGATGGAGCATCGGCCTGCAGACCAAAGGGTCCCAGGTTCAGTTCCAGTCAAGGGTACATGCCCGGGGTTGTGGGCTCGATCCCCAGTGGGGAGTTTGCAGGAGGCAGCCAATCAATGATTCTCTCTCATCATTGATGTTTCTATCTCTCTCTCCCTCTCCTTCCTCTCTGAAATCAATAAAAATATGTTTTTAAAAAAATGAATAAAGAACTAAAATACAAGCCAGCCTTTCTGAAACATCTTCGGTGCATGTTCTTGGTACTCCTGCAGGTCCTTTGGTGTGGTGCTTTGGGAATTGCTGACAGGAGAGATCCCTTATAAAGATGTAGACTCTTCGGCCATTATCTGGGGTGTTGGAAGCAATAGCCTACATCTTCCAGTTCCTTCCACTTGCCCTGATGGATTCAAAATCCTTATGAAACAGACATGGTAAGGAATATATTTCTCCCAATATTCTATTTTACCTTCCTCCTCAAAACCATACTTAAAACTTCTTCAGAACTGCAGGGAAGTCTCTAATGTGTATTGGGAGTGAATCGCCTGGTAGGATAAAAACCAGGAGCCTTAGAACGATTGATAAATAAATAATTTAGTACATGTTGAAATAGGAGGCCTTAGTAAATAATAGCTATTATTACTTTACTAGTCCTAAGGGATTATTATCAAACAGGTCACTGGTGTTCATTTCATCAACACTGAGATACAGCCATGCATAGAGTCAAAATGGCTTTCATTTTTATTAGAGTAGAATAAAATCTTTATCCTCCTGGACATACCTTCTGAAATGCACAAGCTGCCTTTTTCTACATTTAGGCAAAGTAAACCTCGCAACCGACCTTCTTTCCGGCAGACACTCATGCATTTGGACATCGCGTCTGCAGATGTTCTTGCCACCCCACAAGAAACTTACTTCAAGTCTCAGGTAAGTTTGGAAACTTTCTACCAGGTACTATTACTGAACAAACAGACAAGGAACTCTCAGTGAGAAAAAGTAGTTCTTAGAAGAGAGCCATTCTGATTCTTATAGCAATTATATAACTCCATCCATTGTGAAACAGTAACTGTGATGCTCATACATGTGACCTTTTGGAGTTTCTTGAGCACATATAGTATTCTCTCATTTGAAAAGAATGTATATCAGAATCTGGTCTTCATAATGGGTTCTGATGAAACTGTTGAGAAAAGAGGAAAAGAAGATATGAAAAGTGTAATGTACATATATGCAAATTAGAATTACTACTGAACTTCATGAACGTATTACTGTCTTTGAAGAAGAAAAAATACAATACAGAGGAGGGAAGTTAAATACCAGAAAGAGCCCATGATAGAATCAGGCCCAGAGAAAACCTTTTCTCCAACTTTATATGTCACTTGGTAGCACCAAATAAAATATCATTTAATGTGTCTGTTAGCTTTTACTGCATTACAAGCCATTCTAAAACTTATGGCTAAAACAATAAGCTTTTGTTTAGCTCACAATTTTGTGGGTCGGGAATTTGGGCTAGGCAGTTCTTCTGCCAGCTTTGGGCTCGCTCACATGTCTGCCGTTCGTTGCAAGGTCGGCTGAGAGGCTGGCAGGTTCCTGACGGCCTCATTCTCAAGTCTGACGACTGGTTGGCTATTCGCTAGAGGCCTCAGTTCTCCACGTGGCCTCTTACCCTGTGGCAGGCTAGCTTGGGCTTGTTCACACGGTGTTCTCGGGGTGACAAATGCAGCAAGGGGCAAGCCCCAGTGCACAAGTGAGTTTGAAGCCTGGGTGTGTATCATGCGTGCTAATGTCTCCTTGGCTAAGCAAGTCACAGGCCAACCCAGATGGAGAAATAGACATCGCCTCTTGATAGGTGCAGAGCGGGGAAGAATTTGTCACTGTTAAATGAAAATGCTACAGATGTCCTAAGGATTGGTGGTCCAACCACTATCAACATGGTTAGGGAGTGGACGGAGATAAGTGTACATGAGGTCCTCATCCCTCCCAGACCCGGGTAATAGCAAAAGGAGTAAAATAGGGTGAAACTATGGATTTTGAAATAAGTGTGATGATCCTAAGTTATAACTTTATGCCTGTAGGATTTCGCAACAGTATTACCTAATTTCTTATCATATAGCTTTGTCTCACTCATGGTACTGTGCTTCTAAGTGAATTTTTGTAAGATGAATTCCATCTCCACATTATTTTCCAGTATCATTTCAAAGATTCATTCTCGCCCTAACCAGTTTGGCTCAGTGGATAGAGCGTCGGCCTGCGGACTGAAGGGTCCCAGGTTCAATTCCGGTCAAGAGCATGTACCTTGGTTGCGGGCAATCCCCAGTAGGGAGTGTGCAGGAGGCAGCCAATCGATGTTTCTCACTCATCGATGTTTCTAACTCTCTATCCCTCTCCCTTCCTCTCTGTAAAAAATAAATTTAAAAAAATTTTAAAAAAGATTCATTCTCAGAGATGACATCTTATTACCAATCGGTGTTTCAATCTATTCCTCATCATTCCCTCATCTGCAGTGGGGGATGCATTTACCTACCAGGAAAGTCTGTGTTAGAAAGAGTACTGAACTGGGAGGGGCATCATCCTGGGGGTTAAACAAGTCCTCCAATATGTTTTACTACCTGTCCCTACCCAAGGCTCAGAGTATGTGCTTCTCAGGTATCTGACAGACATAGAGATACTCTGCCCACCAGACATTGCGAATTTCTTAATAAAGTCACAGGGCTTCTGGCAGTTCCCACGAAAAGATAAGCCAGAGACTCTTATCCTGCCCAAAGTTCCAACATACTTTCTATGCAGCCACAAACTTAGCTCTTCCCACAACTGTGTCTTTAAATATTTAATTAGGCTTGCCCCTATAGTTTTTTAGTGTTTCTAAGGAATTCCTATGGAAGAAAAGTGTTTGATCTTAGAGCAGCGGTTCTCAACCTGTGGGTCGCGACCCCTTTGGGGGTCGAACGACCCTTTCACAGGGTTCGCCTGAGACCATTGGAAAACGCATATATAATTACATATTGTTTTTGTGATTAATCACTATGCTTTAATTATGTTCAATTTGTAACAATGAAATTGGGGGTCACCACAACATGAGGAACTGTATTAAAGGGCCACGGCATTAGGAAGGTTGAGAACCACTGTCTTAGAGAAAATAAGAGGATGTAGGAGATTGACTTCATACCATTTCCTCTGTTCTTGTATATGCATTCAAGTAAACTCCCTTAAAACGATTACGACAATTGCCTATCCAAATACGTGTAGGTGTGGGGCATGGAGAAGAAATCTGTCAAATAGCTGCTAGTGCTCAGAAAAAATCTTAGGGCCTTTTGTGAAATGAAAGGGAACAATAGTGAGCACTCTAGGAAATCTTTCCAGCGTAGGGTCTGGTTGCAACCCCAGCTTTGCTTCCTTTACTACACAGTGCCCATAAAACTATACATACCACAGTTTTGAAAAGCAGTTTTTGTGAGCATGCTAAGTCACAAGCTGTTGAGACAGTATAACTGTATATACTTGGAAAACTTAAATTTCTAAGCAGATTTTACTTGAGTGCTCCCAGAATATCACTTCTTAGCCAGTGCAACATGTTTGAAGCCCCCAACATGTGCCAAGCACAGTATGGTGCAACCCAGCACCCACAGTCGGTGTCCTCACTTGTACCAACTCACTTTTATCAGCACATGCAGTGCTAAATGTGTGAAGATGCAGCATATATAGCACAGATGAGATCAGAAAAGAAAAGGTTCTTTTGGAGCAAGAATATGAAAGGAAGAAGAAAGGGAGGGGAAGGGAAGGAAGAGAGAAGAAAAACTTGTTACATTGGATATCTTTTAATATCCATTAATTCTTCCACATTTTTCTCCCGACATAAAATTGTACTGCTCCTTAAAGAGCCCCCAAATCTGCTATCCTTGCTAGTTTCTAGAATTAGGCCCTGAGTCTCAAACCCTGTCCTATGATCCTGGATAACTCACTACATTCTCTAGACATCAGCTTTACTCATCTAAACAATAAAGATAATCATATCTTCCCATCCTGGTGGAGTTTTGTTGAGGACCAAGTGAGACCATAAAAGTGCAAATGATTTGTAAACTGTAGAGAACCTCCCACAAAGCTACAGAAATTAAGCCTCCTTTGGGTTGTTACATTCTGGGTACTTTTTCTGATGACCTCCTGGGATGGATAAGATGTAATTGTACTTTGACGTTATGCCACCCAGGTGGAGAAGAGCTGGTTATTTGCACATGGTTTTGCTTTGCTGTAGTAGTCTTGCACCTGAGGCCTCACCTCCTCTTGCCTGCTAACAAAATCTTATCAGCATCAGTTATTAATCAATGGTTGTTGGCCATCGTTTCCACCTTCCACCAAAACTGTCAGTCCAGAGCACTGCCCCAGCCTAAGAGAAAATGCTTCATTCATCTGTTTCTCATCCGCGGCACATGTGTGAAGACGCAGCATATATAGCACAAACGAACAAAGCAACCAATTTCAGTACAATATTAGATTCTGCCACAGCTATTGCTTCATTCGTAAGCAATAACATTTCTCCAAGTAGGCACTTATTGCTTCTGGTATTCAATTACATTTTATATCGGTCTTTAGAAACCATTTTAGCCTGGTCCCAAATCCCAGCTGCCAGATGGACCGTGTGCCCTGCTTCTAAGCTCTCCACCACCCTCTGCCTTTGCATCATTCTAATTTCCTTTTGAGTGCCACTATGACCACCATTAATTCAGGGGAGCTGCAGAGGCACTAAATTCACTGTAAAACTGTGCTGTCTCAAGAGTAGTCTTGTCATTCCCTAGCCGTTTGGCTCAGTGGATAGAGCGTCAGCCTGTGGACTAAAGGATCCCGGGTTCAATTCTGGTGAAGGTCACGTACTTTGGTTGCAGGTTCCCTGGCCTTGGTTGGGGTGCACGCAGGAGGCAGCCAATCGATGTTTCTCTCTGTCTCTCCCTCTCCTTTCCACTCTCTAAAAATCAACGGAAAAATATCCTTGGGTGAGGATTAACAAACAAACAAACAAACAAAAAGTAGTCTCGTTCTGAGCAAGTAGGTGCTTAGTCTGGAAGTGGGCCCTTACATGGGATGCAGGAAACAGGACTCTGTGCCAATCAAGAGTTGGGCTTACCACATCTAAGTCTTTACTGACTCAGAATCTATGATTTCCTGCTACTTAGCCCCCTGAAATCCTGCTTCTATATTCCTCAAGAGAGGCTGTAACTCATTCTTTTTTTATTTTGAGGTAAAATATCCTATATAATAAAGAGGTAATATGCAAATTAACCCTCATGCCATCACAAGCTGGCTGACTATGACCAGGCTGGCAGGGGGTTATTGAGGGATGACCAAATGACTGAACAGCAGGCTGTGTGGGGCGACCAGGTCAGCAGGGAGAGGAGTTGGGGGCAACCAGGCTGGCGGGGGGGCAGTAAGAGGTGACCAGGCCAGTAGGAGGGTTAGTTAGGAGTGACCAGGCCAGCAGGAAGGGGGCAGTTAGGGGCAGCCAAGCAGGTAGGCAGGTGAGTGATTAGGAGCCAGCAGTCCAAGATTGTGAGAGGGATGCCCGACTGCCAGTTTAGGCCCTATCCCCGAGATCAGATCTAAAACAGCAGTCGGACATCTACCAAGGGGTCCCGGATTGGAGAGGGTGCAGGCTGGGCTGAGGGGAGCCCCCCCACCCCCCACCCTGTGCACAAATTTTGTGTGCTGGGCCTCTAGTATATAATATAACATTTTCCATTTTAACCATACAATTCAGGAGCATTAATTACATTCACAATGTTGTGAAACTATTGATCTGTTTCCAAAATTTTTCATCACCCCATTAAGCAATAATTTCTCATTCCCTCCTCTCCACAGCCCCTGCTAATCTCTGTTCTACTTTCTGCTTGATGAATTTACCTATTCTAGATCCTTCATTTAACTTTGTTTCACTTAGAATGTTTTTAAGATTCATCTATGTTGTAGCATGCGTCAGAACTTCATTTCTTTATGTGACTGAGTAATGTTCTGTTGAATGGATATACCCACATGTTGTTGATCCATTCTTCTGTTAACTCAACTTCATTTTGACACCTATATTATGGGAGAGAAAAGAAGCAAGGTTTGGGTGCAAGAGCTTCAATGCTATTTACTGAATAAGTGGAAGGCTGGAGAAGTCAAAAACCTAAATGTCCTCTTTATGTCCCAAGCCTGATCTGGGACGTAAAGAGGATCCCATTAATGGTGATAACCTAGGTTTTACTGGATTTTTCTCTTATCTGTTCACAGGGGATGTAAGTATCTTGAGGCACCCCCTACTCCCTCCTTCCATTCTCCACATCCATTTGGGGGAAATCCCCTTAAAGAGTAGGGTGTCAGCCTCAAACGAACAGCATCTGCTCTGCTTTCCACTGGCTCTGGCTGGACACAGCAGTCCCCGCCTAGCATCTGCCAGGTGTTCCTTTATTGGATAGCACTGCTTTCTTCTAAAGGACTGTGGTCCCCGGCTGGCATCCACCAGGTGCCCCCGTATCCTTAGGGCACGGCCACCACCCATGGGAGTTGTTATTTCCTGCTGTAACTGCAGCTCTGGACTTTACAAGATTCCAAAGCTGCACATTGTCCTGTTTACATAACGAACTCTTCCTTTCCCTGTTGGCTTACACGTTGTTAAAAGCAATGGGGCAGTGCTGGTTATGGCAACATCTTACAGGTATTTTAATGAAACAGTGGAAAGTGCCGCTCTCCCCCAGTGATGGTGGCTTTTTTATAGGTCAAGTTAAAGCAGGAATCCTTCCTGCATGACTGTTTTCTCTCAGAGGCTCCTCGGTCTCTGTCAAATTGGCTTCACATATGCCCACACATGTCTGAGATGCAGATTAAGTGCCAGTTGGAACTCCTATTACATAAAGATTCTAAGTGTACGTGATGGAACTCCAAAATTAACATCTACCAGTCACATGATACCTTTGGGGAAAGCATGATTAATCAGTACCTGCTGTCTTCCCACATATCCTGTTCCCTCTTCACAAGAGGAAACTTCTTTTTGGAAATTCACTTTTTTAATAGGTTTCAATCTTCAGGATGTTCTCTTTAAGTTTCCCTAACCCATACACCCATAAGCTAAATATCAAGAGGTTTATTTTCTCTAGAATTAAAAAATAAATAGGAGGGAAAAAGGGGACATATATAATACTTTCAACAATAAAGATTTATTTTTAAAAAATAATAAATAAATAGATCTGCCATATCATATCTCATTCCTCACCACCAGATGGAGGTATTCTCTTTCCTGGTTCCTTTAAGTATACTGTACTGGAATCACTGGCAGGTTTTTGTATGAAGAGGACACTTTAAGGCCTAAGTTTGATTCTCCCTCTTATTCTTTTTTGGTCTAACAACTCTTGATTGTCGGTCTTTGGCATCTTAAGGCTCAATACTCTTTCTACCTCATGATTTTGATCTGATGATTAAAAGAACAGCAATACCTGGGGCTCAACCAAACCTGCATTTATAGCTTAGACTGGAGGCCTGGTGCACAAAATTCATGCATGCGTAGGGTCCCTAGGCCTGGCTGGCGATCTGGGCTGATCTGTGGGTTGATGGGTGGGGTGATTGGGGGGCCCCCACTGGCACCTGCCTTGGCTGGCCTGGGCCCTGCAGGCTGGGGACAGCTCCTGTGTTGAGCATCTGCCCCCTGGTGGTCATTGCATGTCATAGTGACTGGTTGTTCCACCATTTGGTTGATTTGCATATTAGGCTTTTATTATATAGGATACTGTCAAAGACTGCTATCAAATAATGGACAACATGTTCTAAACCTTGGCTTTCTGATAGCATTGTTTGGCAGGTTCAGTACACAAAAGTTAATTTTTGTCAGTCAGAGTCAACATATATATGAAGATCTAGCACAGAGGTCCTCAATCTTTTTAAACAGGGGACCAGTTCACTGTCCCTCAGACCGTTGGAGGGCCGGACTATAGTTTAAAAAAAAAACTATGAACAAATTCCTATGCACAATGCACATATCTTATTTTGAAGTAAAAAAACAAAATGGAAACTAATACAATATTTGTATTTACATGTGGCCCACGGGCCATAGTTTGAGGACCCCTGATCTAGCATATTATAAATGGATAGTCAGGATAATCACTTTCTAAATAATCTATAATAATAAAAGCATAATATGCTAATTAGACCAGACAGTCAAATGACCTTCCAGACAACCTTCCAGACGAAGCGGGAGCTGCGAGGGCCAAGCCCCTTGCATGAATTTTGTGTATCGGGCCTCTAGTTATAATATAACTTTCTCTATAAAAATAAATGATAAATGGCATATTTGGGAGAAACCTTCTGTAATTTCACAATCATTTAAGTGTAAATTCTTCATGGTCTATAGCATCCATGGGCAAACTACGGCCCGCGGGCCAGATCCGGCCCGTTTGAAATGAATAAAACTAAAAAAAAAAAAAAGACCGTACCCTTTTATGTAATGATGTTTACTTTGAATTGCTATTAGTTCACACAAACACTCCATCCATGCTTTTGTTCCGGCCCTCCAGTCCAGTTAGAGAACCCATTGTGGCCCTCGAGTCAAAAAGTTTGCCCACCCCTGGTCTAGAGGGATCACTATAAACATGAATCTGAAGGTAATAGAATAGCTCTAGAGCAGGGGTCCTCAAACTTTTTAAACAGGGGGACAGTTCACTGTCCCTCAGGTCGTTGGAAGGCTGGACTATAGTTTAAAAAAAAACTATGAACAAATTCCTATGCACACTGCACATATCTTATTTTGAAGTAAAAAAACAAAATGGGAACAAATACAATATTTGTATTTTCATGTGGCCCGCAGGCCGTAGTTTGAGGACCCGTGCTCTAGAAGAAGATTATGCAATTGGAAACATTTAGTGATGTGTCTAGCCTTCGCTGGAAGTTAGGTTAACCTCATTAGCTTCCAGGGATGGTAGTCTATACATATTTGAGGAAATATATCCTTAGATGTTTTTTTGAGAAACTGCCTCTATAGACTATATTCCACCAGAGGTTTCCCTACCCCCTAAAATTTAGATAAAATTGGCTTGAAATTACACGCTCTATGGAAAGTCCAATGTCCTAACACTCCTGTGAATTCCTGGAGATTTATAATTTCACTAGAGGCTCAATGCACAAAAATTTGTGCATGGTGGGGGGGGG